>NC_059219.1:19381390-19393890 GCF_020615455.1 Coregonus clupeaformis | reverse complement strand
AAAGACCCAGCAGAGAAACCCAGTTAAGAGTGAGGGGACGATGAGGGGACGATGTCTTAAGTGGTTTCACAAAGACAGTATGATTCTCCTCTGCTCTCTTCTCTCTCTACACATTTTCATTTGCCAGCAATGAAGTGATCAATGGGGCAACCAAAAAAGCCTCCAGACATTTTTTTTTTCTCCGTTGAAATCGACAAGGCTTGGAAGTAGGCAAAGAAGTGAACTTGGAAGAGTGCCAACTGGGTCAAAAGAAAGGCCATTAATTTGGGCTGGTCTATACGAGTCTCTGGAGGAGAGGGTGCAGCAGGCAGAGGCATGGCATGGTGGAGAGATTAAACCATGGTAAATGCTTACCTTGGACAGTGAAGGTAGGCCGTCATTGTAAATAAGAATTTGTTCTTAACTGACTTGCCTAGTTAAATAAAGGTTTTATTTTATTATTATAGGTCCTGTTTTATTTATTTTATTATTCTTTAAAGGGGATCAGAATTCCAAGGAGAAAGGGGACGGATAGTAGGGGCATAGACAGAGGGCATAATGTGGGCTGGTGTCAGGAGCTTAAGACCACACTGAAGGCCCTGTTTTGAAGTCAGGGTTAAACTAAAGGCCCTGTTTTGAAGTCAGGGTTACACTGAAGGCCCTGTTTTGAAGTCAGGGTTACACTGAAGGCCCTGTTTTGAAGTCAGGGTTAAACTAAAGGCCCTGTTTTGAAGTCAGGGTTACACTGAAGGCCCTGTTTTGAAGTCAGGGTTAAACTGAAGGCCCTGTTTTGAAGTCAGGGTTAAACTAAAGGCCCTGTTTTGAAGTCAGGGTTACACTGAAGGCCCTGTTTTGAAGTCAGGGTTAAACTGAAGGCCCTGTTTTGAAGTCAGGGTTACACTGAAGGCCCTGTTTTGAAGTCAGGGTTAAACTGAAGGCCCTGTTTTGAAGTCAGGGTTAAACTAAAGGCCCTGTTTTGAAGTCAGGGTTACACTGAAGGCCCTGTTTTGAAGTCAGGGTTAAACTGAAGGCCCTGTTATTACTTCAGGGTTAAACTGAAGGACCTGTTATTACGTCAGGGTTAAACTGAAGGCCCTGTTTTAAAATCAAGGTTAAATTGAAGGCCCTGTTTTGATGTCAGGGTTAGACTCCAAGGGTACAGAATGAGGCATCTTATTTTTTCAGAGGGCTTCAAATGACAAAAAAACATCTACATTCCACATAATCTAATTGTGATCACATGGGGAGAATACTGAGCTATTATTGGACAGATTTTGTTTCCGACTTTTCTATGTAGGGCCAGGCTGAACACTAGCTGGCGTGATGATATAGGCTGCGTCCCATAGGGCCCTGGTCAAAAGTAGTGCACTATATAGAGAATAGGGTGTCATTTGGGATGCATCCATAGAAACAACAAGCCCGCATGACTTCCTGTATCTGGCGTGTGTTGTGCCTACGGTGGAACAGAAGGTGTGAAAGAGAGGGGTCAGACAAGTGGTTGGGATGATAGCCACATCAATAGGTGTTTGCACTCCTTCAGTGGCTTATTGCTGACCTTCCACACAAGCTAAGTCACGCTAGGCAATATAGCTACTGTTTGCTTCCACAAGGCGTAAGGTAATTGCACCTTTGAGACCGGGCTGCAAGAAAATCGTCAAAGGACAAACATTGCAAAACATTGTTGTTTTGAGAGCAGTTTGGAAACCTGCCATTCAGAGAATGGGTCTGGCCATAAATGCTCCAAAAGTGATCTGCTTTAAAAGCCGTTCAAATGACCATAACTGGCTCAACTTGAAGACCACCCAGCAGCATTCGGTGGCCTAGCGGCTTTAGCTCAGTGGGCTAACACAATGTTGTGGTGCACAGGAGACCCAGGTTCGAACCCAGTCAATATACAGTGAGGGAAAAAAGTATTTGATAACCTGCTGATTTTGTACGTTTGCCTACTGACAAAGAAATGATCAGTCTATAATTTTAATGGTAGGTTTATTTGAACAGTGAGAGACAGAATAACAACAACAAAATCCAGAAAAACGCATGTCAAAAATGTTATAAATTGATTTGCATTTTAATGAGGGAAATAAGTATTTGACCCCCTCTCAATCAGAAAGATTTCTGGCTCCCAGGTGTCTTTTATACAGGTGATCGAGCTGAGATTAGGAGCACACTCTTAAAGGGAGTGCTCCTAATCTCAGTTTGTTACCTGTATAAAAGAGACCTGTCCACAGAAGCAATCAATCAATCAGATTCCAAACTCTCCACCATGGCCAAGACCAAAGAGCTATCCAAGGATGTCAGGGACAAGATTGTAGACCTACACAAGGCTGGAATGGGCTACAAAAGACCATCGCCAAGTAGCTTGGTGAGAAGGTGACAACAGTTGGTGCGATTATTCGCAAATGGAAGAAACAAAATAACTGTCAATCTCCCTCGGCCTGGGGCTCCATGCAAGATCTCACCTTGTGGAGTTGCAATGATCATGAGAATGGTGAGGAATCAGCCCAGAACTACACGGGAGGATCTTGTCAATGATCTCAAGGAAGCTGGGACCATAGTCACCAAGAAAACAATTGGTAACACACTACGTCGTGAAGGACTGAAATCCTACAGCGCCCGCAAGGTTCCCCTGCTCAAGAAGGCACATATACAGGGCCGTCTGAAGTTTGCCAATGAATATCTGAATGATTCAGAGGAGAACTAGGTGAAAGTGTTGTGGTCAGATGAGACCAAAATGGAGCTCTTTGGCATCAACTCAACTCGCCGTGTTTGGAGGAGGACGAATACTGCCTATGACCCCAAGAACACCATCCCCACCGTCAAACATGGAGGTGGAAACATTATGCTTTGGGGGTGTTTTTCTGCTAAGGGGACAGGACATGGGGACGATGGACGGGGCCATGTACCGTCAAATCTTGGGTGAGAACCTCCTTCCCTCAGCCAGGGCATTGAAAATGGGTCGTGGATGGGTATTCCAGCATGACAATGACCCAAAACACACGGCCAAGGCAACAAGGGAGTGGCTCAAGAATAAGCACATTAAGGTCCTGGAGTGGCCTAGCCAGTCTCCAGACCTTAATCCCATAGAAAATCTGTGTAGGGAGCTGAAGGTTCGAGTTGCCAAATGTCAGCCTCGAAAACTTAATGACTTGGAGAAGATCTGCAAAGAGGAGTGGAACAAAATCCCTCCTGAGATGTGTGCAAACCTGGTGGCCAACTACAAGAAACGTCTGACCTCTGTGATTGCCAACAAGGGTTTTGTCACCAAGTACTAAGTCATGTTTTGCAGAGGGGTCAAATACTTATTTCCCTCATTATAATATAATAATAAAATAATATGCCATTTAGCAGACGCTTTTATCCAAAGCGACTTACAGTCATGCGTGCATACATTTTTGTGTATGGGTGGTCCCGGGGATCGAACCTACTACCTCATTAAAATGCAAATCAATTTATAACATTTTTGACATGCGTTTTTCTGGATTTTTTTGTTGTTATTCTGTCTCTCACTGTTCAAATAAACCTACCATTAAAATTATAGACTGATCATGTCTTTGTCAGTGGGCAAACGTACAAAATCAGCAGGGGATCAAATACTTTTTTCCCTCACTGTAACAAGTACCAGAGATGTCATTTTACCTCAATAAGGCAAATTCTAGCATAATGACTGGTGCTAGACAGAAACATTTGTATAAATTAAATAAATAAAAATTGGTGGCAAAAACACTAGCTAGCTTAATTTCCACAACCCACGCCTAAAAATGTGAGGTACACTGTTCAAGAAAAAAAAAGTGCCACCTGCACAAAGACACTACTCTGGTGGTATAAATCTAGCCTGTTGAGAAGGGTCATGATTCCTGTGAAGAGGGACACAGGCCCTGGGGTTAGGCCTAAGCAGAAAGAAAGTAAGTGAGTGACCACAAAACCTTGCCGGTTTCCCACGCTCTGCTGAGGGAGGAGAGGAGACAACAGAAGAACAGAGCTTTACCCCTACTAGACTCCAGACAAACAAACATTACGAGTGATCAGAGGCTCATTTTCAGTATAATACTAACTACTTTAATTAGGGTACAGAACTAATCTGTGCTGAGAACTCCCGCTGAGCCCGACTTAAAATTACTACGTTTATAGGGATAGTTCACCTATTCACTATTGACTTGCATTGGGTTTTGTGCCACAAATGCTAAAAAGTTAGCATTTGGAGACAGTGGCCAGATAAACATTTTGTAAAATGGGTGAACTTCCCTTTAAGGAAGAAGTAGCATATACAATAAGGAAATGATTTACAGCACTTTTAGTTTCCAAGGAACGTAAAAACTCACCGCCCTGGTCTGAGTGCACAACCCCAGCTCCAGATTAATGCCAATGGAACGGTAGTGGTGAGAACTGACAGATCGTAAAACATTCGCTGAAATAAATGGTTGTTTTCACCGCCAGGCATCTTGGCAACCCCTGCTCATCTATCAATGATTACTGGTGCTCGCAGGTTCCTCGGCTGTCGCTCTGTGACATCTCTCTTTTGTAAGTCTCTGAGATGTCAACCAGAGAAGTGACATCAATAGAGGCCTTTCTTATGGCCTCTCGCTCTCTTTCATTGTTACAAAGAGAGAAGAAACTTCTCCTTTCTTCTTTCGTTCACGATCATGGGAAGACCTCTCTGTTACTCAACCTGCACAATTTGCTGGAACTGCATTAGGAGCATGTGTGTGTGTGTGTGTGTGTGTGTGTGTGTGTGTGTGTGTGTGTATTTCCAAAGGCAGGCCTAGTATAACTGACTAAAGACAACCAACCTAATAGAGGATGCTGTAATTCGTCAGTCAGAAACTGGACTCCAGCCCAGACCACTGAAAGCCTTCAATGAACTGTTCCTTATTGTGCCGATCATTTGGGACCGTCTATTGTTGGAGCCGATCCCAGCTACCCTGATCTTTGTTTTTGTGTTTGCTGCTATCCCTCTCATGTTTCAGTAAACAACAGCAAGAAACGCCATCTACAATAAGCCCACTGGGGAGTCTTGCATGGTCAAGCCACAACAGCAGCTCTTGTCATTTGTGGACCGTAGGAACGCACTTCGTCTTGCAACGCAGTCTCAGGAGACCATTCAGAGAAATTCCCACACTTAAATATTCCCACAATTAAAGTCTAACTGCTCCCTCATTAGCTGAGAGGAATAGAAATGACATGTGCCCCAAATGGCACCCTATACCCTATTTAGTGCACTACTTTTGACCAGAGGGTTCTGATCAAAAGTACTGCACCATTTAGGGAATAGGATGTCATTTGGGACGAAATCAGGGTCTTTTGTCCTGTTACTGTATAATCACACTGATGCCATTGTGTGTGAAACCCCTTTGGAGAGACAGCCTGTTCTGTTAATTGCCAATGCACCCGCTGCAAGAAAAGCCAATGAGGATTATGATTAAGTTGAGATAATGGTTTTCCAATAACAGAAGGTTTAAGGCTGAGCGATAAGGCCTACAAATCATAGGTCGATTTTTTTTTAAATGTACGGGAGATTCACGACATACAGTGGCTTGCGAAAGTATTCACCCCCCTTGGCATTTTTCCTATTTTGTTGCCTTACAACCTGGAATTAAAATTGTTTTTGGGGGGGTTTGTATCATTTGATTTACGTAACATGCCTACCACCTTGAAGATAAAACATATGTTTTATTGTGAAACAAACAAGAATTAAGACAAAAAAACAGAAAAAAAACTTGAGCGTGCATAATTATTCACCCCCCCAAAGTCAATACTTTGTAGAGCCACCTTTTGCAGCAATTACAGCTGCAAGTCTCTTGGGGTATGTCTCTATAAGCTTGGCACATCTAGCCACTGGGATTTTTCAACATTCTTCAAGGCAAAACTGCTCCAGTTCCTTCAAGTTGGATGGGTTCTGCTGGTGTACAGCAATCTTTAAGTCATACCACAGATTCTCAATTGGATTGAGGTCTGGGCTTTGACTAGGCCATTCCAAGACATTTAAATGTTTCCCCTTAAACCACTCGAGTGTTGCTTTAGCAGTATGCTTAGGGTCATTGTCCTGCTGGAAGGTGAACCTCATTCCCAGTCTCAAATCTCTGGAAGACTGAAACAGGTTTCCCCAAGAATTTCCCTGTATTTAGCGCCATCCATCATTCCTTCAATTCTGACCAGTTTCCCAGTCCAATGAAAAACATGATGAAAAACATGGTGTTCTCGGGGTGATGAGAGGTGTTGGGTTTGCGCCAGACATAGCGTTTTCCTTGATGGCCAAAAAGCTCAATTTTAGTCTCATCTGACCAGAGTACCTTCTTCCATATGTTTGGGGAGTCTCCCACATGCCTTTTGGCGAGCACCAAACGTGTTTGCTTATTTTTTTCTTTAAGCAATGGCTTTTTTCTGGCCTCTCTTCCGTAAAGCGCAGCTCTGTGGAGTGTACGGCTTAAAGTGGTCCTATGGACAGATACTCCAATCTCCGCTGTGGAGCTTTGCAGCTCCTTCAGGGTTATCTTTGGTCTCTTTGCTGCCTCTCTGATTAATGCCCTCCTTGCCTGGTCCATGAGTTTTGGTGGGCGGCCCTCTCTTGGCAGGTTTGTTGTGGTGCCATATTCTTTCCATTTTTTTATAATGGATTTAAATGGTGCTCCATGGGATGTTCAACGTTTCTGATATTTTTTTATAACCCAACCCTGATTTGTACTTCTCCACAACTTTGTCCCTGACCTGTTTGGAGAGCTCCTTGGTCTTCATGGTGCCGCTTGCTTGGTGGTGACCCTTGCTTAGTGGTGTTGCAGACTCTGGGGCCTTTCAGAACAGGTGTGTATATATATATATATATACACTGAGATAATGTGACAGATCATGTGACACTTAGATTGCACACAGGTGGATTTATTTAATTAATTATGTGACTTCTGAAGGTAATTGGTTGCACCAGATCTTATTTAGGGGCTTCATAGCAAAGGGGGTGAATACATATGCACGCACCACTTTTCTGTTATTCATTTCTTAGAATTTGTTGAAACAAGTTATTTTTTTCATTTCACTTCACCAATTTGGACTATTTTGTGTATGTCCATTACATGAAATCCAAATAAAAATCCATTTAAATTACAAGTTGTAATGCAACAAAATAGGAAAAATGCCAAGGGGGATGAATACTTTTGCAAGGCACTGTATATCTCTATTTCTTTAACGATTTCTCTAAATAAGCCTTGTTGAAAAATTAAAAGTCAATACACCGCACTTCAAACAGTCAGGAATAATCTAATGAATTCAGGGCTTGTAAAATTATACCTAGGCTAAATATAAGCCTTCCAAAACCATATGACCCACTAGTAATTTTATTATTTTATTAAAATCATTTATCCTGCTTTTTTTTGCAATAATCACTGATCTGGCTTTCAAGTCTGTCTATGAAAATGCCCTTTTTGTTACAAATTTAACCAGAACCATTCACAATGAACATCCACTAATAATGACCAACTTCTTGTTCCAGGCTTTATAAAAAATTAACACAGGTCTCAAACCATCTCGAGCGCAAGCCCACGTGTAGTGAGTAGCCAGCTAAACGTTTTATTTCAAGTCTAGCCAACTTGGATCTATTTGCTTGCTAACAAGGTAGAACAGTTGAACTGTTCAAGTGGCCTACCTGGATAAGAAGATGCATATTTCTCAGAATGAGAACGTGTTGCCAATTCCTTATATAAATGTGTATATCTATGGTCATTGCACATTTATTAAACACAGACTAGATAGCTAGCGTATAACTGTCTGACAATGCCACGCGTGACAGAAACTGAGCATACATTTCCCACAATCAATCATCATCATTGATACTCTTGTTTCAGTAGGGTCTGATCTGTTCTACATTTTGGGAGTTGAGACATAAAAAGGGCATCATTAGAAAGGTTAAGTTCTCCTGTATTACAGTAAAATAATGTCTAAGCGTTTCGTCGTCCATATGACCGATTCTGTTGGACCAAACCTCAAACGCAAATAGCGAGTTTAAACTGCTTGTTGTCAGAGAGGAAGATGTGATCTTTTGTCTCTTTGTTGTTGTGAGTTGCAGGGGGAGGGGCTTGGTGTCTGTGTGAGAGTAGGAAGGTACACAGTGAACACAGCACAGAAGGAGGAGGGGCTTGGTGTCTGTGTGAGAGTAGGAAGGTACACAGTGAACACAGCACAGAAGGAGGAGGGGCTTGGTGTCTGTGTGAGAGTAGGAAGGTACACAGAACACAGCACAGAAGGAGGAGGGGGCTTGGTGTCTGTGTGAGAAGGTACACAGTGAACACAGCACAGAAGGAGGAGGGGCTTGGTGTCTGTGTGAGAGAAAGGTACACAGTGAACACAGCACAGAAGGAGGAGGGGCTTGGTGTCTGTGTGAGAGTAGGAAGGTACACAGTGAACACAGCACAGAAGGAGCGAAGTAGATGAGACCAAAAAAAAAAACATAGAACGCTCATGAAAACGAAACAAAATTAAAACCTTGATTCTGTGATACAGGCATTTGGAACATCGCGCTAAAACATACATTCAAATTAATTGAATTAATTTGATATAGCCCAGCCCTAAGCAGGGTCTGAGCGCTACTCCTGAAAGTTTGAGGAGGAACTCGATATTGAGATTCTTCTGCACTGGGGGTTTAAGGGAGGGAGTTCTACAGGGAAAACGACCATTCACCTTTCCATATTGGGTCAGGGGTCACCTATTCTGATCTTAACAATGGTTAACTAGGAGTTTCTAAATCGGAAGTCTCCAATTGACATCAATGAAGTCAGAATCACGCACGCTTATGTACACGGAGTATACCAAAGATTAGGAACACCTTCCTAATATTCAGTTCCTAATATTTAGGATTCACCTGGTCAGTCTATGTCACGGAAAGAGCAGGTGTTCTTAATGTTTTGTATACTCAGTGTACATTCTGAATGGTGTCCTTAGTCTTGAGGGAAGGGGTGACCGGGTTCAAAACTCAGCCTGTAATCCCATCAGTATTGAACCAACCAACCTCTTGCTTGTTTGTCCCTGGCATGTGTGCCATTTTAATGAGCACACTGTCTGAGAGATTCACAGAGGGAGGGAGGGAGCACCACCCTGTTTATGGGTGACTTGTAACACCTGGGGCTCTGACAGAGAACAAGCGGCAGCTACGCAAGGACAGACTCAACACCAGGAAGACCCAACAATCATCACAACCATCACTCACACATGCCCACACTGCAACATAGCCTGTGGAGCTCAGCCAGGCCTCTACAGCCATCTGAAGACCCACACATAGAAGTCCCCATGGAGGACAATCATACTGGACTAGAATGATCGCCGATGATGATGATACAACATGTGTTTGTGTATTTTGTGTTTATCTGCCAGCATGTGTATAGCTGTGGGTATAGCTGTGGGTATAGCTGTGGGTATAGTGAGGGAAATACGTTTTTGATCCCCTGCTGATTTTGTACGTTTGCCCACTGACAAAGAAATGATCAGTCTATAATTTTAATGGTAGGTTTATTTGAACAGTGAGAGACAGAATAACAAAACAAAAATCCAGAAAAACGCATGTCAAAAATGTTATAAATTGATTTGCATTTTAAATGAGGGAAATAAGTATTTGGCTGGAATGGCCTACAAGACCATCGCCAAGCAGCTTGGTGAGAAGGTGACAACAGTTGGTGCGATTATTCGCAAATGGAAGAAACACAAAATAACTGTCAATCTCCCTCGGCCTGGGGCTCCATGCAAGATCTCACCTCGTGGAGTTGCAATGAACATGAGAACTGTGAGGAATCAGCCCAGAACTACACGGGAGGATCTTGTCAATGATCTCAAGGCAGCTGGGACCATAGTCACCAAGAAAACAATTGGTAACACACTTCGCCGTGAAGGACTGAAATCCTGCAGCGCCTGCAATGTCCCCCTGCTCAAGAAGGCACATATACAGGCCCGTCTGAAGTTTGCCAATGAACATCTGAATGATTCAGAGGAGAACTGGGTGAAAGTGTTGTGGTCAGATGAGACCAAAATCGAGCTCTTTGGCATCAACTCAACTCGCCGTGTTTGGAGGAGGAGGAATACTGCCTATGACCCCAAGAACACCATCCCCACCGTCAAACATGGAGGTGGAAACATTATGCTTTGGGGGTGTTTTTCTGCGAAGGGGACAGGACAACTTCACCGCATCAAAGGGACGATGGACGGGGCCATGTACCGTCAAATCTTGGGTGAGAACCTCCTTCCCTCAGCCAGGGCGTTGAAAATGGGTCGTGGATGGGTATTCCAGCATGACAATGACCCAAAACACACGGCCAAGGCAACAAAGGTCTCCCGAGTGGCGCAGTGGTCTAAGGCACTGCATCGCAGTGCTAGCTGTGCCACTAGAGATCCTGGTTCGAATCCAGGCTCTGTCGTAGCCGGCCGCGACCGGGAGACCCATGGGGCGGCGCACAATTGGCCCAGCGTCTCCAGGGTAGGAGGAATGGCCGGCAGGGGATGTAGCTCAGTTGGTAGAGCATGGCGTTTGCAACGCCAGGGTTGTGGGTTCGATAAAATAATGTATGTGCTAACTGTAAGTCGCTCTGGATAAGAGCGTCTGCTAAATGACTAAAATGTAAATGTAAAGGAGTGGCTCAAGAAGAAGCACATTAAGGTCCTGGAGTGGCCTAGCTAGTCTCCAGACCTTAATCCCATAGAAAATCTGTGGAGGGAGCTGAAGGTTCGAGTTGCCAAACGTCAGGCTCAAAACCTTAATGACTTGGAGAAGATCTGCAAAGAGGAGTGGAACAAAATCCCTCCTGAGATGTGTGCAAACCAGGTGGCCAACTACAAGAAACGTCTGACCTCTGATTGCCAACAAGGGTTTTGCCACCAAGTACTAAGTCATGTTATGCAGAGGGGTCAAATACTTATTTCCCTCATTAAAATGCTAATCAATTTATAACATTTTTGACATGCGTTTTTCTGGATTATTTTGTTGTTATTCCGTCTCTCACTGTCAGTGGCCAAACGTACAAAATCAGCAGGGGATCAAATACTTTTTCCCCTCACTGTAGCTGTGGGTATAGTTAAGTGATAATGCCAGAGAAGCCGGTGTTTGTTGGATATATTGGCACGGGTGTTGTTAGGCCCGAGACAAAGTAATGATTGACATGTTTTCATTAAACATGTTATTTTGATTAATTTATTCGTACTATTTCATCCTTCCACAAGCTAGTCCTGACACATATCTAGGGTTGCTAGAGACGTGACCCAGTCGTTCAGTCTTTTTGTTCTGTATCTATGGACGCGACCCAGTCATTCAGTCTTTTTGTTCTGTATCTATAGACATTACCCGGTCGTTCAGTCTTTTTGTTCTGTATCTATAGACATGACCCGGTCGTTCAGTCTTTTTGTTCTGTATCTATAGACGTGACCCAGTCGTTCGCTCTAAATGTTCCATTGCCATACTGGCTGGCAACGTTCTTATCCCTTGCCTGCTAGCTAGCCAACTACGGCTAACTTACAGTCACATCAAAAGGTTCAGCCAGAATAACAGCAAAGTAGCTGCATTTGCATTTGTTTAAGCTGTTTTCCTGTGACATTTATTTGGATACATCTATAACAATGAGCTAATGAGGCGCGATTTCGCCTGGCATAGAGAATGTGATCACTCGTCAGGACACTGTTGTTCAGAGGAGCTAGCCAACAACACAGCTAACACAATCACGTTTCGTTTTACCTTTTTCAATGGCTTTAAAAAATATATATGTCCATAAAAACGATGCCAGCTGATTCATGATTTCGACCGGATGAGAAACGCTGCCTGCCTGTCTGTCTCATCCCGACACGTTCATTACTATGGGACAGCAGGAGATCGAATTTGAATATTGAAACAATGTTGCAAAATGTCGGAGAGACAGACAGCAAGGTTTATTCAAATCTCCACTGTTGAAAACTAAATGTTAGTCTAAAAGAAATGTGAGATAATGTCTAGATGCTTTTTATAGTGGAGTTGAAGTTCATAAAGTGCATGACTGGGTTGATGAGATGCAAAGCGGAGCGCCTGGATACAGCCCTTAGCCGTGGTATATTGGCCATATACCACAAACCCCTGAGGTGCCTTATTGCTATTATAAACTGGTTACCAATGTAATTAGAGCAGTACAAATAGATGTTTTGTCATACCCGTGGTATACCACGGCTGTCAGCCAATCAGCATTCAGGGATCGAACCACCCAGTTTATAATTGTGGGAATAGTTGTGTGTATAGTTGTGAGTATGTGAAAGCAGTAGTCAGGTTTTATCTTCTCCAGGTTTTCGTCTTCCTCATTCGTTCACCTCTTCATATCCCTCTCTCTCTGCTGTTGGCATTCCCACATGAGGCATGAAAAGGCTAAGCGACCTTTAATGTCCTGCACAAGTGCCTGAGACTGTGACTCAGTTTGGGACTGTCAAAGCCGGTGGCAGGCTAGGAACATGAGCACCGTCGGCCATCATTAAGACACTGAGAGCCCTGAACTGAACATACCCGGCACTGACAAGGACATTACATATGACAAAGCCACCAA
>NC_059219.1:19208890-19376390 GCF_020615455.1 Coregonus clupeaformis | reverse complement strand
CTCTCTCTCTCTCTCTCTCTCTCTCTCTCTCTCTCTCTCCTCTCTCTCTCTCTCTCTCTCTCTCTCTCTCTCTCCCTCTCTCTCTCTCTCTCTCTCTCTCTCTCTCTCCCTCTCTCTCTCTCTCCCTCTCTCTCTCTCTCTCTAAGCTTCTTTTACTCCATTGTTTGTTAACAATGTAATTGTAAAAACAAAGAGGCCTATTTTATAGCATCAAATCATGGTTACAACTATCATTTTGATATCATGGATGGTTAGTCCTTCCATCCATAGCTCTGTCTATGAATTTGAGAGTGATTCGGCCACATGTCTCCAGCCACATGTCTCAGAAACAAAAAAGTGGTGGGGTGACCGCTTTGTTGTTGTTTGAATCTGGTGAAATAGACAGTCAAGCCATGGTTATGTGATGATCCGAAAAACCTACCGGGAGAATGGTAGTGCCCAACAGCCTATTGCTCTGATTCCTAGACATGTACAATCGATCAAGCCGGGTTGCACTCACCCTAGCCCCAAAGACCTTCACCCATGTATACTGTCTTGTGTTGGGATGTCTAGTTCTCCAAACATCCACTAGGTCAAACTGATTAATAATGTCCCTTAACACCCCCACTGAACCAGAATGAGGCTCCTCCCATTTCTGTCTTTCGTAAAATCCATCGTACAGTTCCAGTCCCCGCCGACCACCAGCGTCTCCTCAGGCGATATCTGTGAGAGTTCCTGTCTAAGACACCCAAATAGAAGCCCCTCTCTCTCCCCTGTGTTAGGCGCATACATATTTATAAAGACAAAACCCCTGTTGTTAATTTCTGCTTTTACTACAAGCAGTCTACCCCTACACACCTCTTTTGAGGAGCACATTTTTACAGACAGACCCGGTACAAAAAGGACTGCCACCCCTGCACTAACATTTGTCCCATGGCTCAGCACACTTGCCCCTTTCCACCAGAGCTCCCAATCAACTTCATTCACCACATCGCTATGAGTCTCCTGCAGAAACAACACCTGTACTTTTTTTTGTTTTACATATTCATCCAACACACTCCTCTTTCCCGCATCTCTGGCGCCATTAATATATCTCTGGCGCCTACCCAAAGAGTCTCCATAAGAAGTGGGAGATAAGCCAGCAGAGAAAGAGACCAATAGCAAAGCTCAAAAAGCCCCAGTGCCAGAAAGGCTCATTCAGGAACCTTGACAGTTCCCTCACCGTGTACTTTGACCCCTCTGACTGACTGGCTTGTCAGCTCTGGACCCATTGAGGAGGAGTCTGAAAATAAATCCTCCTCATCGTCTTCCTCCTCAGACTCACCTTCCTCCTCCTCGTCTCCATCTCCCAACCTGACCACCTGCCCTTCCTCTCTAGTCGGCGCCTCCCCCCCAGCACCAGGCAAAGGTTCCTTGGTGCCTTTCACCACACCAGCCTCTGCCCTCCCACCTCCTTTCTTCTCCCCCTTTTTCCTCTTCCACTTGACACCCTCCTCCACCCCCCCTAGTCGCTTACCCTTCCCCACTATACCCTCCTCATCCACTAGCATAACCTGACTAAGCCCAGCCTCATCTACACCACCATCCATGACATGACTAGACCCAGGCTCATCTGCACCACCACCTATAGCATGACTAGACCCAGCCTCATCTACCCCACCCTCCATAACCTGACTAAGCCCAGCCTCATCTACACCACCATCCATGACATGACTAGACCCCGTCTCATCTACCCCACCCTCCATAACACGACTAGACCCAGCCTCATCTACACCACCCTCCATAACATGACTAGACCCAGGCTCATCTACACCACCATCCATGACATGACTAGACCCAGGCTCATCTGCACCACCACCTATAGCATGACTAGACCCAGCCTCATCTACCCCACCCTCCATAACACGACTAGACCCAGCCTCATCTACACCACCCTCCATAACATGACTAGACCCAGGCTCATCTACACCACCCTCCATAACATGACTAGACCCAGGCTCATCTACACCACCCTCCATAACATGACTAGACCCAGGCTCATCTGTACCACCATCTATAGCATGACTAGACCCAGTCTCATCTACCCCACCCTCCATAACATGACTAGACCCAGCCTCATCTACACCACCATCCATAACATGACTAAACCCAGCCTTACCTACACCACCACCTATAACATGACTAGGCCCAGCCTCATCTAACCCACCATCTATAGCATGACTAGACCCAGCCTTAACTATACCATCTGTAGCATGACTAGGCCCAGCCTTAACTACACTACCATCTGTCGCATGACTAGGCCCAGCCTCTGCTGCCTGTGTCTCATGGCCCCCTGCACGTTGACCTCGATTTCCCCCACTGGTGCTTGAACCCTCACCTTGTCTACGGCCTTTATGTGGGCACGCAAAGCTCTTATGCCCCAAATCCCCACACTCAAAGCAACGTAGACTATCTGTGCTGGCAAAACCTGCGTAGAGCCCCTCCCCATGCCTCACTTTAAAATGCACATTTAACTGTTGCTCATTGTTATTCAGAAACATGAACACTTGCCTCCGGAACGAAACAACATGCTTAACGGCATCTGACTGAAAACCTGCCGACAGTACACGAAAACCACTAGCAAACTTACCAAAACGACTCAACTCCTTCCTGATTTGATCATCCGTAATAAACAGAGGCAAATTTGGAACTACCACCCTAGTCGAAGGGGTAGAAAGAGGAGAAATTGGCACCAACACACCCCTTACAAATACACCACTAGAAATTAGCCTACCCACCAAATGTTCTCTTTTCATAAACAACCACAGCTTTGTTCATTCTGGATGCGGAATGTATAAATTCAGCTCCTTCCTGTTCGCTGACCGCGAGCAAAACCTCCTCCACCTTAATTCCATTCTCGGGAACACACCTGAATCCATGCCGTAACGACAGCGTCTCCTCCGCACTAGGCTGCGAAGCCATCGCTCACACCTCACCGTTCAAAACCCCAGGAAATTAAACCTTTGTCCTCTTCCTCCCTAACTTTGAAAATAAAAACAGTGGGTACCACTAAAACAAACAGTGCATTAACCCTCCACCATATAAAAAAGAGAAATTGAAAGGAAAAACCAAGGAAAGAAACAAGAAATAAGTTAGGACAAGCCCTCCATACCAAACACTCAAACTCCAAAAAACTCCCAGCATGCACTGAGAGAGAGAGAGAGGAGAGGAGAGGAGAGGAGAGGGAGAGAGAGAGAGAAAGAGAGAGAAAGAGGGGGAGGAAGAGAGAGAGAGAGGGAGGAAGAGAAAGAGAAGAGAGGGTGGAGAGAGAGAGAGAGAGAGAGGAGAGAGGAGGAGAGAGAGAGAGAGAGAGAGAGAGAGAGAGGAGAAAGAGAGAGAGAGGAGAGAGAGAGAGAGGAGAGAGAGGAGAGAGAAAGAGAGAGGAGAGAGAAAGAGAGAGGAGAGAGAGAGAGAGGAGAGAGAAGAGAGAAAGAGAGAGAGAGAGAGAGAGAGAGAGAGAGAGAGAGAGAGAGAGAGAGAGAGAGAGGGAGAGAGAGAGAAGAGAGAAGAGAGAAGAGAGAGAAGAGAGAGAGAGAGAGAGAGAGAGAGAGAGAGAGAGAGAGAGAGAGAGAGCAAAAAGAGAGAAAGAGAGAAGAGAGAGAGGCGAGAGAGAGAGGGAGAAAGAGAGATAGAAGAGAGAAAAGAGAGAAGAGAGAAAGAGAAAGAAGAGAGAGAGTGTAATGTTTACTGTTAATATTTATTGTTTATTTCACTTTTGTTTACTATCTACTTCCTTGCTTTGGCAATGTTAACATACGTTTCCCATGCCAATAAAGCCCTTAAATTGAAATTTAATTGAAAGAGATAAGAGAGAGAGAGAAAGAGCGAAAGAGAGAGAGAAAAAAAAAGGAAGGGCACTGAAAAATGATTTATTTCTCCCCGTTGACTTGAAGCTTTCCCCCACCCATTCCATATTTCTTTTCTGCAGCTCTTCTGGGGCCAGTGGCCATTTCTCCTCATGATGGAAACAAACTACAGGGGAAACGGAGAGCCGAGTCAGTCATGGAGAAGACATCGGCTGCCTCCCAAACGGAACCCTTTTACCTATACAGTGCACTACTTTTGACCAGAGCCCTATGAGCCCTATGGGCCTGGTCAAAGTAGTGCACCAAATAGGGAATAGGGTGCCGTTTGGGAGGCAGTTAAAGAGTGGGGACAGGAGAGAATGCTGGAACTGTGCTGTGACATAATGTGAGCTGCTCAGGGGACAATGGGTTTACACGTGGAAGTGGTGAAGTTCTGTGGAGCGCTAGAAACTAAAGAGCCAGGAACTCTGTAGCTAGTTCATAGAACATCCACGTTAACATAGTTGGATTTCCACAGGTGTTATAGGTTAGCAAGGCTACTCTCTCTCTATCTCTGCCTTGGCAGTGGCACAACAACCCTGCTCCAACCACACACACACACACTGTACACAACTACACGCACACACTGTACACAACTACACGCACACACTGTACACAACTACACGCACACACTGTACACAACTACACGCACACACTGTACACAACTACACGCACACACTGTACACAACTACACGCACACACAGACACTCCTGAGGTCTGTCCCACAGCTGCCTGTCAGGATGAGCTGCCTATGAATAATTCCCAAACACACTGGCAGGCAGCTGGGAATCCCAAAATAGTGGCTTGGTGACTTGGCCCAGACCAGACAGACAGGGGATTACAGCAGGGACCAGGGTAAGCCAGCCTGGGCCCCGACCAACATCAGCCACAATCACAACAATTCATTAGGACTCAGGTCCTTACCTCCACAGATCCACACACACACACACTAGGGCTGCCACGGTAATTGTATAATCGTGTAACAGACTATTATGGATGAACAACTTGATATTGAAGTGGACAAACTTTACCCTAAAGCAGCTGAGTAAAAGCTAGCCTGGTTTACATCTAACAGCAGAGAGGAGGCTAAACTAGCCAGTTTAATCATTTAACAAAAATGGAACAAACAGCTGACTGAAGACCAGACGGCCAGGATTTCAATGAGTCTGTTTCCGCGGTAACAATGACTCTTTACAACGTGATTCAACTTTGTTGCTCCTTGTTTCAGCAAAGTGTAGTCGCAAATAAGTTATTTTTTGCTTTCTAACGATTATAAAACAGTAACCGCAGTCATTTGGCTGACAAATAACCGTCATCCAAAATTCCATGGCTGTCACAGACCTAATACACACACACATTGATAAGGAGGAAAGGACTACAAAAGTAAGAAAGGGAGTTGAAGAAATAGCCACCACACACACACACACACACACACACACACAGACGAGTGAAGGAAGAGCTTCTATGGCTCTCATCCGTGAGTGGTAGACAGAGATGTCAACCATTTCAGGATCAGCATCCGATTGGAGTGTTTTCTGTCAGTCCAAATGAGGGAGAACTACTCTCGGACAAACTGAGAGACAGACAGACGGAGACAGACAGACAGACACCTTTCTCTCCCCCCACCAGTGTTCTGAGTCAGGTGTAACAGGGTCCAGTGATAGGGGTGCATGCAGTGAGTCTATCTCCCCCACAGCGTGACAGACAGAGGGGACAGACAGAACAGAGAAAAAGACTCTCCATTTCCACCCAGTTCCGGCTCATTCCACATCCAC
Organism: Coregonus clupeaformis; assembly: GCF_020615455.1. Classification (NCBI taxonomy): domain Eukaryota; kingdom Metazoa; phylum Chordata; class Actinopteri; order Salmoniformes; family Salmonidae; genus Coregonus; species Coregonus clupeaformis. The sequence continues at coordinate 19,370,752 of NC_059219.1, read as the reverse complement.
ACACACACATTCTCTCTCACTCTCTCTCTCTCTCTCTGAAAGGTGAGAAAATGACTGGCCTTGAGCGCTTCTCTCAAGGGCTACGGCTTCATGGCAGCACTGGCAGGTTATATGAGCTTTCCTATGGAGACTAATCAATGTGGCCCCACTTTGGAAATGTCAGCCTGCCAGGAACCTTGTGTGAGACTCAGACAGAGACTCGGAGGATTTACATAGAAATCACGGTCCATAGGGTCAAAAGCAGTGCACTATATAGGGAATAGGATGCCATTAAAAGAAGGGGAATTCAGGTCATTCTAAAATACTTCTGTTCTGGGGAACAAGCTGTGTCCCCCATTTTTGGGTTGTGCTGATGGGGGAATATTTAGCATCTTTAGACAGAATTAATTCATGTAGGTAAGAGTATTGGCCTAAGGAATATTAACCACACACACACATAAAGGACATTCCAGATGATCAATGGGACTTTAGGTGTCATTTCGGACGCAGACTTTTTTGGTTTTAACATAAAGGAAAGAGACAGTAAATGACTCAAATCTGTCTGACATAACACCACCTCTCTGGTTCAGATCTCTACTGACTGTCTGACATAACACCACCTCTCTGGTTCAGATCTCTACTGACTGTCTGACATAACACCACCTCTCTGGTTCAGATCTCTACTGACTGTCTGACATAACACCACCTCTCTGGTTCAGATCTCTACTGACTGTCTGACATAACACCACCTCTCTGGTTCAGATCTCTACTGACTGTCTGACATAACACCACCTCTCTGGTTCAGATCTCTACTGACTGTCTGACATAACACCACCTCTCTGGTTCAGATCTCTACTGACTGTCTGACATAACACCACCTCTCTGGTTCAGATCTCTACTGACTGTCTGACATAACATCACCTCTCTGGTTCAGATCTCTACTGACTGTCTGACATAACACCACCTCTCTGGTTCAGATCTCTACTGACTGTCTGACATAACACCACCTCTCTGGTTCAGATCTCTACTGACTGTCTGACATAACACCACCTCTCTGGTTCAGATCTCTACTGACTGTCTGACATAACACCACCTCTCTGGTTCAGATCTCTACTGACTGTCTGACATAACACCACCTCTCTGGTTCAGATCTCTACTGACTGTCTGACATAACACCACCTCTCTGGTTCAGATCTCTACTGACTGTCTGACATAACACCACCTCTCTGGTTCAGATCTCTACTGACTGTCTGACATAACACCACCTCTCTGGTTCAGATCTCTACTGACTGTCTGACATAACACCACCTCTCTGGTTCAGATCTCTACTGACTGTCTGACATAACACCACCTCTCTGGTTCAGATCTCTACTGACTGTCTGACATAACACCAGCTCTCTGGTTCAGATCTCTACTGACTGTCTGACATAACACCACCTCTCTCGGTTCAGATCTCTACTGACTGTCTGACATAACATCACCTCTCTGGTTCAGATCTCTACTGACTGTCTGACATAACACCACCTCTGGTTCAGATCTCTACTGACTGTCTGACATAACACCACCTCTGGTTCAGATCTCTACTGACTGTCTGACATAACACCACCTCTCTGGTTCAGATCTCTACTGACTGTCTGACATAACACCACCTCTCTGGTTCAGATCTCTACTGACTGTCTGACATAACACCACCTCTCTGGTTCAGATCTCTACTGACTGTCTGACATAACACCACCTCTCTGGTTCAGATCTCTACTGACTGTCTGACATAACACCACCTCTCTGGTTCAGATCTCTACTGACTGTCTGACATAACACCACCTCTCTGGTTCAGATCTCTACTGACTGTCTGACATAACACCACCTCTCTGGTTCAGATCTCTACTGACTGTCTGACATAACACCACCTCTCTGGTTCAGATCTCTACTGACTGTCTGACATAACACCACCTCTCTGGTTCAGATCTCTACTGACTGTCTGACATAACACCACCTCTCTGGTTCAGATCTCTACTGACTGTCTGACATAACACCACCTCTCTGGTTCAGATCTCTACTGACTGTCTGACATAACACCACCTCTCTGGTTCAGATCTCTACTGACTGTCTGACATAACCACCTCTCTGGTTCAGATCTCTACTGACTGTCTGACATAACACCACCTCTCTGGTTCAGATCTCTACTGACTGTCTGACATAACACCACCTCTGGTTCAGATCTCTACTGACTGTCTGACATAACACCACCTCTCTGGTTCAGATCTCTACTGACTGTCTGACATAACATCACCTCTCTGGTTCAGATCTCTACTGACTGTCTGACATAACACCACCTCTCTGGTTCAGATCTCTACTGACTGTCTGACATAACACCACCTCTCTGGTTCAGATCTCTACTGACTGTCTGACATAACACCACCTCTCTGGTTCAGATCTCTACTGACTGTCTGACATAACACCACCTCTCTGGTTCAGATCTCTACTGACTGTCTGACATAACACCACCTCTCTGGTTCAGAAGGGGTTTCAAGAAGAGAATACTGACTCGGATCAACCTGTGTCAAGGTGACTGTGCTGACCGAGCGGATTCCACTTAAGGGCAGAAGCACCTCCCTACTTTCATCTGACTGACAGAGAGAGAAAATATGGTATGGCTACCAGAGAATGAGAGAGAGAGAATGAGAGAGAGAGAGAGAGAGAGAGAGAGAGAGAGAGAGAGAGAGAGAGAGAGAGAGAGAGAGAGAGAGAGAGAGAGAGAGAGAGAGAGAGAGAGAGAGAGAGAGAGAGAGAGAGAGAGAGAGAGAGAGAGAGAGAGAGAGAGAGAGAGAGAGAGAGAGAGAGAGAGAGAGAGAGAGAGAGAATGAGAGAGAGAGAGAGAGAGAGAGAGAGAGAGAGAGAGAGAGAGAGAGAGAGAGAGAGAGAGAGAGAGAGAGAGAGAGAGAGAGAGAGAGAGAGATACGGAGGGAGATGGAGGGAGACAGAGATACAGAGGGAGAAAGAGGGAGACAGAGGGAGACAGAGGGAGACAGAGGGAGACAGAGGGAGACAGAGATACAGAGGGAGACAGAGGGAGACAGAGGGAGAAAGAGGGAGACAGAGATACAGAGGGAGAAAGAGGGAGACAGAGATACAGAGGGATACAGAGGGAGACAGAGGGAGGAAGAGGGAGACAGAGGGAGACAGAGGGAGACAGAGGGAGACAGAGATACAGAGAGAGACAGAGCACAGAGGGAGACAGAGATACAGAGGGAGACAGAGATACAGAGGGATACAGAGATACAGAGGGAGAGAGAGATACAGAGGGAGACAGAGATACAGAGGGAGACAGAGGGAGAGAGAGGGAGGGAGGCAGTGGGATACAGAGGGAGAGATAGGGAGACAGAGATACAGAGGGAGACAGAGGGAGACAGAGATACAGAGGAGAGAGAGGGAGACAGAGATACAGAGGGAGACAGAGGGAGACAGAGGGAGACAGAGATACAGAGGGAGACAGAGGGAGAGAGAGGGAGACTGAGATACAGAGGGAGACAGAGGGAGAGAGAGGGAGACTGAGATACAGAGGGAGACAGAGGGAGGCAGAGGGAGACAGAGGGATACAGAGGGAGGCAGAGGGAGAGAGAGGGATACAGAGGGAAGCAGAGGGATACAGAGGGATACAAAGGGAGACAGAGGGAGACAGAGGGAGACAGAGGGATACAAAGGGAGACAGAGGGAGACAGAGGGATACAAAGGGAGACAGAGGGAGACAGAGGTACAGAGAGAAATAACAGAGAGCTGGAACTGATAGAGCCACATAAAGCTTTCTGTAGCATGGGTCCACCAGGGCATGCAGCTAGCCTGAGCTAACTTCAGAGAGGCAGTATGTCTGTCTGTGTACCAGTCCTGGTGTAATATCTGATCTGACTAGACATGCTAAACCTACAGTAGCCCCCGCTCTCTCCCACACAGCTTGCCATGCATGCAGTACGAGATTGCATATCACACACACACACACACACACACTGTCTCTCCATCTCTCACACACACACACATCCCACAGATGCACTTACAGACACATCACCTATACACACACACAAATACACACACATGCAGACACACACAGTCATGTGTGGAGCGCCATACCCATTTACCAAAAGCAGCGGAGCATCCTCATTCAGACAGACAGGCTAGCGCTGACAAATAGAGGACCTACCTCATGCAGCTGGCGCAGCGGAAAGCGGTCTCCTCACGGCAACACCACAGCCAGCCTGAGGGAGAAGAGAATTCAGGGAGAGAGAGAGAAATGATGACGTCACAATGCTTTTCTCCCCTCCCCTTGTAATACAGCCCGGTGGAGCATACGTTTCAGTCCAGCACAGACAGAGTGTGTGCCCGAGTCGTGTGTGTGTGTGCGAGTGAGATTGCACGCGTGTTTCTACGTGTGTGTGTGGGTTCCACAGTTTTTAATCTCTTCCGTGCCAGTGGGCTCAGTGAGGCATGTCCTTTGGCCGGCCTCCAGAACCCATTCCTTAATCCCGTTGGACGGGGTTTATTAGTCGCTGGGCCAATTAACATGTCCGTCTGGGGGTCACACTGGACCACAGGGACATACTGGTCTTGGGAGGAGAGGGAGAGGGAGAGGGAGAGGGAGAGGGAGAGGGAGAGGGAGAGGGAGAGGGAGAGGGAGAGGAGAGGGAGAGGGAGAGGAGAGGGAGAGGGAGAGGGAGAGGGAGAGGGAGAGGGAGAGGGAGAGGGAGAGGGAGAAGGAGAGGAGAGAGAGAGAGGAGAGGAGAGGAGAGGAGAGGGAGAGGGAGAGGGAGAGGGAGAGGGAGAGGGAGAGGGAGAGGGAGAGGGAGAGGAAGAACAGTGTACTATGATACTTGTGTAGGCTACATTGTGAAAGGAAAGAGATTTAGACTATGCTATATTTAACATCAGACGGTGTACAGAATGACATAAGGTGACAGGGCTCAGGGCCCCAAACCACAGAGGGTTAATCTGATGGAGCAGATATTTTGTAGGTGAAGTTGCCCCTAGACCAGGGTTTCCCAACTGGTGCCTTTATTTGGCCCCCAAAATGTTAGGACCAAAAAAATATGAAAATAAAAAACATATCTATTTGGGGGAATTTACATTGTTGGACATAAAATACTAAATATACCAGGAAATCAGCTCCAAGTGATTTTAATTTAGGAAATATGTTCCCAAGTATCCATTCCAAATGGCACCCTAATCTCTATCTGCACCATTTGGGGCACACTCCTCCCCATTCCACAATCTGCTGGCTGGGCTAATTGTATTACACACTTCCATAGAGCTGCCAGGTGGCAGCTGCAGATGGACACAGACTGGGGACCTGGAGCTGAAGCAGCATGTCTATAGGAAATACAGGCTACATACTGTAATCATATCCTATTGTATCGTGTTGTGTTGCATTGTGTGTTTGTGTAAGGGTGTGTGTGTTCACAGTATGTAAGTTCATTTAGGCTATAGCATTTTGACATAAAGAAATGGAGTGGATCGAACCAAAACAACAGGTTCTCTACCAGATGCTCAGCAGGCTCTGCTCACAATTACTGGCCTGAGGCCAAACCACACAACCAACAACATTAGACACTTTATGGAACACAAAGCCTTCACTATTTCATCCTGGAATATCCAAGGCCTGAGGTCATCTGCCTTTGGCCTAAAGAGCAGGAATCTGGACTTCACCAAAGAAATCGGAAATACAGACATTGTCATCCTACAAGAAACATGGTATAGAGGAGACGGACCCACTGGTTGCCCTCTAGGTTACAGAGAGCTGGTAGTCCCATCCACCAAACTACCAGGTGTGAAACAGGGAAGGGACTCAGGGGGTATGCTAATTTGGTATAGAGCAGACCTAACTCACTCTATTAAATTAATCAAAACAGGAACATTTTACATTTGGTTAGAAATTCAAAAGGAAATTATCTCAACTGAGAAAAATGTCCTCCTGTGTGCTACCTATATCCCCCCACTAGAATCCCCATACTTTAATGAAGACAGTTTCTCCATCCTGGAGGGGGAAATCAATCATTTCCAGACCCAGGGACATGTACTAGTCTGTGGCGACCTAAATGCCAGAACTGGACAAGAACCTGACACCCTCAGCACACAGGGGGACAAACACCTACCTGGAGGTGACAGCATTCCCTCCCCCATATGCCCCCTAGGCACAACTACGACAACATAACCAACAAAAATGGGTCACGACTCCTGCAGCTCTGTCGCACACTGGGTATGTACATAGTCAATGGTAGGCTTCGAGGGGACTCCTATGGAAGGTACACCTATAGCTCATCTCTTGGCAGTAGTACTGTAGACTACTTTATCACTGACCTCAACCCAGAGTCTCTCAGAGCGTTCACAGTCAGCCCACTGACACCCCTATCAGACCACAGCAAAATCACAGTCTACTTGAACAGAGCAATACTCAATCATGAGGCATCAAAGCGAAAAGAACTGAATAATATTAAGAAATGCTATAGATGGAAGGAAAGTAGTGTTGAAACCTACCAAAAAACAATTAGGAAACAACAAATTCAATCCATTCTAGACAACTTCCTGGACAAAACGTTCCACTGTAATAGTGAAACTTGGCAGTGGAAAACCTAAACAGTATATTTGACCTCTCAGCTTCCCTATCAAATCTAAACATCTCTAACAGAAAACCAAAGAGTGATAAATGGTTTGATGAAGAATGCAAAAACCTAAGAAAGAAATTGAGAAACCTATCCAACCAAAAACATAGGAGACCCAGAAAACCTGAGCCTACGCCTTCACTATGGTGAATCACTAAAACAATACAGAAATACACTACGGAAAAAGAAGGAACAGCATGTCAGAAATCAGCTCAATGTAATTGAAGAATCCATAGACTCTAACCACTTCTGGGAAAATTGGAAAACACTAAACAAACAACAACACGAAGAGCTATCTATCCAAAACGGAGATGTATGGGTAAACCACTTCTCCAATCTTTTTGGCCCTATAACAGAGAACAAACAGCAAAAAAATATACATGATCAAATGCAAATCTTAGAATCAACTATTAAAGACTACCAGAACCCACTGGATTCTCCAATTACATTGAATGAACTACAGGACAAAATACAAACCCTCCAACCCAAAAAGTCCTGTGGTGTTGATGGTATCCTCAATGAAATGATAAAATATACAGACCACAAATTTCAATTAGCTATACTTAAACTCTTTAACATCATCCTTAGCTCTGGCATCTTCCCCAATATCTGGAACCAAGGACTGATCACCCCAATCCACAAAAGTGGAGACAAATTTGACCCCAATAACTACCGTGGGATATGCGTCAACAGCAACCTTGGGAAAATCCTCTGCATTATCATTAACAGCAGACTAGTTCATTTCCTCAGTGAAAACAATGTACTGAGCAAATGTCAAATTGGCTTTTTACCAAATTACCGTACGACAGACCACGTATTCACCCTGCACACCCTAATTGACAAACAAACAAACCAAAACAAAAGGCAAAAGTCTTCTCATGCTTTGTTGATTTCAAAAAAGCCTTTGACTCAATTTGGCATGAGGGTCTGCTATACAAATTGATGGAAAGTGGAGTTGGGGGAAAAACATACGACATTATAAAATCCATGTACACAAACAACAAGTGTGCGGTTAAAATTGGCAAAAAACACACACATTTCTTTCCACAGGGCCGTGGGGTGAGACAGGGATGCAGTTTAAGCCCCACCCTCTTCAACATATATATCAACGAATTGGCGAGGGCACTAGAACAGTCTGCAGCACCCGGCCTCACCCTACTAGAATCTGAAGTCAAATGTCTTCTGTTTGCTGACGATCTGGAGCTTCCGTCACCAACCAAGGAGGGCCTACAGCAGCACCTAGATCTTCTGCACAGATTCTGTCAGACCTGGGCCCTGACAGTAAATCTCAGTAAGACAAAAATAATGGTGTTCCAAAAAAGGTCCAGTTGCCAGGACCACAAATACAAATTCCATCTAGACACCGTTGCCCTAGAGCACACAAAAAACTATACATACCTCGGCCTAAACATCAGCGCCACAGGTAACTTCCACAAAGCTGTGAACGATCTGAGAGACAAGGCAAGAAGGGCCTTCTATGCCATCAAAAGGAACATAAAATTTGACATACCAATTAGGATCTGGCTAAAAATACTTGAATCAGTTATAGAACCCATTGCCAAGAATTCACAAAATGGGACAAACACCAAATTGAGACTCTGCATGCAGAATTCTGCAAAAACATCCTCCGTGTACAACGTAAAACACCAAATAATGCATGCAGAGCAGAATTAGGCCAATACCCGCTAATTATCAAAATCCAGAAAAGAGCCGTTAAATTCTATAACCACTTAAAAGGAAGCGATTCCCAAACCTTCCATAACAAAGCCATCACCTACAGAGAGATGAACTTGGAGAAGAGTCCCCTAAGTAAGCTTGTCCTGGGGCTCTGTTCACAAACACAAACAGACCCCACACAGCCCCAGGACAACAACAACAACAACCCAACTAGACCCAACCAAATCATAAGAAAACAAAAAGAGAATTACTTGACACGTTGGAAAGAACAAACAAAAAAACAGAGCAAACTAGAATGCTATTTGGCCCTAAACAGAGAGTACACAGTGGCAGAATACCTGACCACTGTGACTGACCCAAACTTAAGGAAAGCTTTGACTATGTACAGACTCAGTGAGCATAGCCTTGCTATTGAGAAAGGCCGCCGTAGGCAGACCTGGCTCTCAAGAGAAGACAGGCTATGTGCACACTGCCCACAAAATGAGGTGGAAACTGAGCTGCACTTCCCTAACCTCCTGCCAAATGTATGACCATATTAGAGACACATATTTCCCTCAGATTACAGCGATCCACAAAGAATTCGAAAAACAAACCCAATTTTGATAAACTCCCTTATCTACTGGGTGAAAAACCACAGTGTGCCATCACAGCTGCAAGATTTGTGACCTGTTGCCACAAGAAAAGGGCAACCAGTGAAGAACAAACACCATTGTAAATACAACCCATATTTATGTCTATTTATTTTCCCATTTGTACTTTAACTATTTGCACATTGTTACAACACTGTATATATACACATAATATGACATTTGAAATGTCTTTATTCTTTTGAAACTTCTGAGTGTAATGTTTACTGTTAATATTTATTGTTTATTTCACTTTTGTTTACTATCTACTTCACTTGCTTTGGCAATGTTAACACACGTTTCCCATGCCAATAAAGCCCTTAAATTGAATTGAAATTGAATTGAGAAAGAGAGAGAGAGCAGGGGAGAGAGAGAGAGAGAGAGAGAGAGAGAGAGAGAGAGAGCAGGGGGAGAGAGAGAGAGCAGGGGGAAGAGAGAGCAGGGGGAGAGAGCAGGGGAGAGAGAGAGAGCAGGGGGAGAGAGAGAGAGCAGGGGGAGAGAGCAGGGGAGAGAGAGAGAGAGCAGGGGAGAGAGAGAGCAGGGGAGAGAGAGAGCAGGGGGAGAGAGAGAGAGAGAGAGAGAGAGAGAGAGAGAGAGAGAGAGAGAGAGAGAGCAGGGGGAGAGAGAGAGCAGGGGGAGAGAGCAGGGGGAGAGAGAGAGAGAGAGCAGGGGAGAGAGAGCAGGGAGAGAGAGAGAGAGGGGGGAGAGAGAGAGCAGGGAGAAGGGGGAGAGAGAGCAGGGGAGAGAGAGAGAGAAGGGGGAGAGAGAGAAGGGGGAGAGAGAGAGCAGGGGGAGAGAGAGCAGGGGAGAGAGAGAGAGAGCAGGGGGAGAGAGAGAGCAGGGGGAGAGAGAGAGCAGGGGAGAGAGAGAGAGAGAGAGAGAGAGAGAGAGAGAGAGGCAGGGGGAGAGAGAGAGAGAGCAGGGGAGAGAGAGCAGGGGAGAGAGAGAGAGAGCAGGGGGAGAGAGAGAGAGAGAGAAGGGGGAGAGAGAGCAGGGGGAGAGAGAGAGAGAAGGGGGAGAGAGAGAGCAGGGAGAGAGAGAGAGGGGGAGAGAGAGCAGGAGAGAGAGAGAGAGAGAGGGGGGGAGAGAGAGAGCAGGAGAGAGAGAGAGCAGGGGGAGAGAGAGAGAGAGAGAGAGAGCAGGGGGAGAGAGGGAGAGAAGGGGGAGAGAGAGAGAGAGAGGGGGAGAGAGAGAGCAGGGGGAGAGAGAGAGAGCAGGGGGAGAGAGAGAGCAGGGGGAGAGAGAGAGAGCAGGGGGAGAGAGAGAGCAGGGGACCTCCCTGTAAGACCGGCTACCTAGAACTCTCCTCTCACCAGCTCAGTCTCCTTTTCTCTTTCTCAGACAAATGATGTCCTCATGCTGGTGAGGCTGATGGGTGCTACTGTAGCTAGCAGGAGTAGGAGCAGAGTTGGGTCAGAATCCCGTGGTTAGCCTGGCAAGCAGGGGTGACTTGGGCGTGACAGAAACAATACAGCGCGGTCGGGCGGGTGACATAAGAGTTCTGGGGTACGTCACAGCGTCACTCTCACTATGTTCCAGGGACGGTCCGGGGCTTAGCCCTAGACGGATTAGCCTAACAGGGGGTTACGGAATGGGCAACGTTCAGAACCGTTCCAATGGAGACGCCCCAATGCCCAGGGACGCTTTCCATGAGGCAACTCTAACTGTTGGGGGACCAAGCGGGGTCGTTTTCAGCATTGTTGTTGGTTGGTATCAAAGTGCACTCAATCACCGCCCCAAGGCTAAAAGGGAGTGGTGGTGGCGCTGGGCATGTTTTAGAACTCATTTGTTTTTCAGGCTTTTCACACTGTGTCGAACAATGGGAGGAACAATGTGTTTCGCAAGAGCAGACCCAACAGATGAAGAGGGGGTAACTGTAATGAAGCCACAGTCAGTGCAAATCCCATGTAGTTTTTGCTGGGCTTTTTAAATATGTTTATTGTGGTAAACACATCACCATCTCTCCAGTCTCCCAGCAACAGAGCCACTTCAGCCACTTTCACCTTAAGCATCTCATATAAACGTGATAACAGATAAATTATGAAGCAATGGTAACTTCTTAATGGGCTTTTTCCACTGTGACATCAGAGCACACTGAGCAAAGCACAGCTTGTGCAATCGGGCGGCGCCCATAGATTTATATTCAGTGATTCAAGAGCAACAACAAAGCTTGACTTCATTTAATAAAACAGCTAAGTAATTGAATTAGGGTAAATCGAGAGAGTAGTGGGCACAAATGAGCTTCCTGAGCCAGTGGCAAATTAAGCTTTAGATGGCCGAGGATAATTTGTCCACAGAAAACAGCGCTGCCGTTGGCTTTTATTTCTTATAAGTCGGTTTATGAGCAACAAGACACTCCTCCTACATTCCCTGCAGGGCAATTCCACGTAAATGGATATATGCTGAGACTGACTTTTCACTTTAAAATGTATGCCTAACAACTGATTTCAAACAACTGATTTAAAAGTTTAACAAAGCATAGAACTCTACTCTATGCACAATGACTACTTTGAACAATTTACACAGTAAAACAAAGTTACATTTACAAGAAAAACTGTGCAGATGCAAAGTTTGGTAACAGAATTACGGTAAAGTCTCCCTCTTCTGTTACCAAACTTTGTATCTGCAGTTTCCTGTAAATGTGTTTTGTCAAATGTTCCATGGAAAGTCCTTGTGCATAAGGTTTGTTAAACTTTGAAATCAATGGTTTTTGTTTGGTATACATTTTAAAGTGAAGAATCTGAGTATCAGTGTAATTCCGTTACCATGGAATAGCCCTGCAGAAAACTCTTTAAATCTCTGATTCCTAAAGCAGAGACTTGGCTGGGTTTCCAATTAGAGGAGAGCTTTTAAAAACCTGCCGAAGTCAGAGAAGAAGTGAAATCCTACAAAGGAGAATCATATCAGCCCGCTGTGCCTTTGTGTCAACTCCATCCACAAAGCCTGGCGCAGAAAAAACAGATTTGCTTCACTAGCTTAGAAGTCAAAGCAGTGAAGCCATAGTTACAGAATACAGAAGTAGCCTAGTTGTCCCACCCAGTAACAAATCCTTTCTATAGTGAGGTAAGCCCACAATCATGTCTCCCAGGATTTTAGGGTTGGTCTGATGTTGCTGCTGCAGCAGTGCTGTCAGTCAAACATCTAGCTAACCTATAGAATATATTATCTTTGTACTACTCATTCCTTTGTCTTGTACTGCCTTGCTCCAGTGATTCAAACTGTATCCACTCCATGTTGGGAGGGTTCCCTGGGGCATACCTCGGAGGTCACGCCCGGTGTGTGGGCCCTAAAGCGAGGCTATATTTAGCATCATAATCCTGTCTGTGCAACACAGAGGCTCAACGTAATAATGGTTTAGGGTGGACGGGGAAAACCTGCCTCGGGGCAGTATTTCAGGCAGCTGAGAATGCCAGCTATGCAGGGGAGTAGGACTCCTAGGTCACTGCGCCGATGACGCCACACCCCATAGGCCCAGGGTCTCGGCATGACCCCATCCCTCTGGAGCTCTGGGGCAGACCGTCCTGAAAAGTCTCCTTCATCGAAGACAATGGCCTTCAAAAAGCACTTCAGCTAGCTTAACCTTTACCTGTAGTTTCTGTGTATAAATAAACACAGTCTAGAATCTGTTTCAGTGTGTTTCTTTCTCGGTCTTGGTGGGATCTGTGCTAATGGGATCAAAACAAGGCAGAGTTCAAACTATTCTTGATATAATCCTCATACTTTTTAATGAGATAGGAGTGGGTTTTGAACTTCACAGCTAATCCGGGGGCTTTATGCAACAAATCAGCTCATTTCAAAGATGTTTAAAATGCATTAGAAACCAGTTCAACACTCTAAAACACTACGGTTCAGGTCACCTTAACACACAGAATATGAATGACACAATCCAATCAATCTAGTGTTGGAACACAAAGACTTACAGCACAATTCACAATTATTCACACATATGTTGGGATAAAGGAAACTTGCTAACACATTTTCACTGTAAAGGGAGAAAACTATAATTGCTTTAGCTATAATTACACCATAGCACCATCAGTCTCTCTCAATGTCAAAGTCAGCATCAGCATTCAAGGAGAAGAAGAGGGAAAAGACTTCTCAGATGCTTTATCAGTCTCTAGCTAATAGGCAACTGTGCTAGCTGTCATAGACGTGTAGTAACGGTTGGTTAGAAGGTGCAGTATTTCATTCAGCATCTCTAATGGACTCTGGTGTAATGTGAGAAAGGATGCCATGCAGAGCTGACATGCTGAGACTCTGTTATTACTTCATGTTGTTGAATCATGAGGCATGACACGCTAGACGTCATGAGGTCTCTACATATGAATCTCCACTAGGCCTCACACACTAGGGTACAGTAACCACTTTCACACACTAGGGTACAGTAACCACTTTCACACACTAGGGTACAGTAACCACTTTCACACACTAGGGTACAGTAACCACTTTCACACACTAGGGTACAGTAACCACTTTCACACACTAGGGTACAGTAACCACTTTCACACACTAGGGTACAGTAACCACTTTCACACACTAGGGTACAGTAACCACTTTCACACAGCAGGGTACAGTAACCACTTTCACACACTAGGGTACAGTAACCACTTTCACACACTAGGGTACAGTAACCACTTTCACACACTAGGTTATAGTAACCACTTTCACACACTAGGGTACAGTAACCACTTTCACACAGCAGGGTACAGTAACCACTTTCACACACTAGGGTACAGTAACCACTTTCACACACTAGGGTACAGTAACCACTTTCACACAATAGGGTACAGTAACCACTTTCACACACTAGGGTACAGTAACCACTTTCACACACTAGGGTACAGTAACCACTTTCACACACTAGGGTACAGTAACCACTTTCACACAGCAGGGTACAGTAACCACTTTCACACAATAGGGTACAGTAACCACTTTCACACACTAGGGTACAGTAACCACTTTCACACACTAGGGTACAGTAACCACTTTCACACACTAGGGTACAGTAACCACTTTCACACACTAGGGTACAGTAACCACTTTCACACACTAGGGTACAGTAACCACTTTCACACAGCAGGGTACAGTAACCACTTTCACACACTAGGTTACAGTAACCACTTTCACACACTAGGGTACAGTAACCACTTTCACACACTAGGGTACAGTAACCACTTTCACACACTAGGGTACAGTAACCACTTTCACACACTAGGGTACAGTAACCACTTTCACACACTAGGGTACAGTAACCACTTTCACACACTAGGGTACAGTAACCACTTTCACACACTAGGGTACAGTAACCACTTTCACACAGCAGGGTACAGTAACCACTTTCACACACTAGGGTACAGTAACCACTTTCACACAGCAGGGTACAGTAACCAAGAGCCAATATAATCAATCTAGTCAATCAACACCATTGGCAGGTTTCAAAAACCCCTCTGCCCCATGCTGCTGTATACCAGCTATCCCCCTCTCCCACTTTATCACAGGGGTTAGTGCCAGTGTAGCCTAGCAGCACAGGAGGTTGGTGGCACCTTCATTGGGAAGAATGGGCTCGTGGTATTGGCTGGAGCGGAATCAGTGGAATGGTATCAAATACATGGTTTCCATGGTTTCCAGGTGGTTGATGCCATTCCATTTGCTCCATTCCAGACATTATTATGAGCCGTCCTCCCCTCAGCAGCCTCCACTTTTTTGTGTGTGCTGGTAGCGTCCATAATGCAAGCGATGTGGCTCGGGCCGAGACCTCAAAGTACAAGTAATTACTTTTGTAGAGCGATAGGTAAAGCTGCTTCATGAGTACTTAATTATTGCTTTGTGAGTGCTTCTTGAGTGCGTGTTGTTGTGCAGAAGGTGCCGGGTTTGAGCCCAGTGAGGGACAGGACCTACTCTGATACACCACATGCTAAGCGTGTCCTTCAGGCTAGGTTTCCATACAGGCCTTACTGATGTCCGACTCCAGGAGGTATTTTTATTTTGGGCATTGGCCACTCCCTGTTCCCAAGAATAATTAAAGGAACCATCTGTGGGTGCAGCACTGTTCCCCTGGGGAACAGTCACTTGGGTGCACAATCCTAATGAGGTTTTCCTTCATGTCTGAGGATGTGCTCTGGAGGCGTGACCAAAGCGTACTTACGCTGCTGGAAAAACAACTTGTGTTAAGCAGGTGTTAATTAATCTTCTGTACTTTGGGTTTGTTTGACCTCCAGGTGCAAATTAAATTCCTTCAGATAAGGAAGAAGATGGGTCACCCAATATTACGATATTCCTACTAGAGTAAGACTTGTGCATTGCATCAGTGATGTTTTTGAATTGAAGACCAGTTTGACTTCAGTGCAACATCAGCCTCCAGCAGTGACAAGGCCACTGGTGGCTGTGGTTGGTGAAAGCTTGATATCAGTCAAACCAAGCCTTGCCCTTCAGATAACAGGCACAGGAGAAAGCACGAGATAACCATTACTCTGTGAAGCAGCTATTTGTCTACATCGCATTCAGTCACCCAAATCACAGGCCAGACTCGCCCCCAGTCCATCCATTACACTCTGCAGCGGTGCCGTTTACATGCCTCCAGGGTGTGTGCGTGTGTGTGTGTCACTCACAGCATTAGAGCTCTGTTTCCAAGGCTGGGCTTCAACCCTGGCAGGAAGCAATATCACCACAGTGTCTGTTGATATCCCTCTGGTGGTGTGGGGGCTGTGCTTTGGCAAAGTGGGTGGGGTTATATCCTGCCTGGTTTACCCTGTCCGGGGGTATCGTCGAACGGGGCCATAGTGTCTCCCGACACCCCCTGTCTCAGCCTCCAGTATCTATTCTGCAATAGTCTATGTGCCGGGGGGCTAGGGTCAGTCTGTTATATCTGGTGTTATTCTCCTGTCTTATCCGGTGTCCTGTGTGAATTTAAGTATGCTCCCTCTAATTCTCTCTCTCTCCCATCCCGGAGGACCTGAGCCCTAGGACCATGCCTCAGGACTACCTGGCCTCTCCTTGCTGTCCCCAGTCCACCTGGTCGTGCTGCTGCTCCAGTTTCAACTCTTCTGCCTGCGGCTATGGAACCCTGACCTGTTCACCGGACGTGCTGCCTTGTCCCAGACCTGCTGTTTTCAACTCTCCCTCTCTACCGCACCTGCTATTTCAACCTCTAAATGCTCGGCTATGAAAAGCCATATGACATTTACTCCTGAGGTACTGACCTGTTGCAACCTCTATAACCATTGTGATTATTATTTGACCCTGCTGGTCATCTATGAACGTTTGAACATCTTGGAGAAAAATCTGGCCTTAATGGCCATGGTACTGTTATAATCTCCACCCGGCATAGCCAGAAGGGGACTGGCCACCCCTCAGAGCCTGGTTCCTCTCTAGGTTTCTTCCTAGTTTTATGCCTTTCTAGGGAGTTTTTCCTAGCCACCGTGCTTCTACATCTGCATTGCTTGCTGTTTTGGGTTTTAGGCTGGATTTCTGTATAGCACTTTGTAACATCTGCTGATGTAAAAAGGGCTTTATAAATACATTTGATTGATTGATTGATTAAAAGCATAGACTTCCAGTCATTGCACTAACGCTAGTTAGCAATTGTGCTAGCGCTAGTTAAAAACTTCCTTCAAACTGCACACAGAAACATAAAAATGGTATCCAACAAAATCCTGAAGTATCCATTTCAAGAGATAGGTCACGACTGGTTGCAAGCAGGCAATCTCCTCCACCAGTAATGTGAAGGACATCTGTCTGACTCTGAAAGCATTAGGCAGCTATTCCAGTCATCCTCGGAAAGAAAAACACATTGTTTATCATTGGCTGAGTGCGGTCCTCTGTTATAAGTCAATGATACAAGCAGTGAGGTTATGCCCTGGACATCACTGTGGAGACCAGTGAGGAGATCAGTGACAGTGACTGGGGAGAGGAGACTTCCCTCTGCATGTGGTGTGGCCTAGTGTCTTAATATTACACTGCACCAGCCCCCTCGGGCTCGTGCATTGGAGGAGATCTTTGTGGGCTCAGTTGGTAGAGCATGGCGCTTGCAACGCCAGGGTTGTGGGTTCGTTTCCCACGGGGGGCCAGTATGAAAATGTATGCACTCACTGGATAAGAGCGTCTGCGAAATGACTAAAATGTCAAATGTAAAAAATGTGTGGCAGGCAGTCTCACACAGTGACTGGGGAGAGGAGACTTCCCTCTGCGTGTGGTGTGGCCAGCAGTCTCACACAGTGACTGGGGAGAGGAGACTTCCCCTCTGCGTGTGGTGTGGCCAGCAGTCTCACACAGTGACTGGGGAGAGGAGACTTCCCTCTGCGTGTGGTGTGGCCAGCAGTCTCACACAGTGACTGGGGAGAGGAGACTTCCCTCTGCGTGTGGTGTGGCCAGCAGTCTCACACAGTGACTGGGGAGAGGAGACTTCCCTCTGCGTGTGGTGTGGCCAGCAGTCTCACACCATGACAGTAAACACAAGACCACCTGAGCTACCAACCCCCCCCCAGGTGTTGTCGCACTGCCTCTTCCCAACCTGTATATACTCTACCCCCTTGAGAAAGACAACACCCGTCCTCTGCCACCTTTGATGTCTGCCGGCCTCTGTCTCACTTCACAGCCCAGGCTGGAGGAGATATCTCAGCCATAAAGCCTATTGGCATTCCAATAGGTGATAGCAGCACCATGGTAAGCAATGTGAACATTGCTCCCTGACAAGGCCAGCTACTGTTTGGGCCATAGTGCACTTAATCTCCGAAACATAGAACTAAAATCTTGCGTAATCATGTCAGATACCGTTTATGTTCCATATTCTGTCCACAGGAGATTATAGCGCACTGGGCAAACAAGGTTGCATTGCTATAGCAACATCTCAAAAAATTTTCTGACCATCATATTTTGCAAGAGCAATTAGCCTACTGTAGCCTACTTTAACTTGCAATTACCTTGTTCAGTTATAAGGCCTAACTACTTTAGATGGAAAGAGCATTTCAATGACTCTGTAGAAATAAATAGTAGGAAAAAGACTGATATCATTCACATGCAATCAAACAGACTCTGTCCAATGTTAAAAATAAATGTTATTAATGTGTAATTGTACTGTTACCAGCTCATTGGATTTTAAAGGCTGTGTAAACTGTCTGTCCTTGTAACTCGCCTTCTGGTTTGTTCTCTGATTTGATTACATTCGACTCCTCTGTCGCGTATCGCGACCAACGTGTTGGCATTAAGAATGTATTTCATTAACATGGCTGAGCGACCAACGTGTTGGCATTAAGAATGTATTTCATTAACATGGCTGAGCGACCAACGTGTTGGCATTAAGAATGTATTTCATTAACATGGCTGACACCCTCATTTTGTCTGAGTATGAGTAATCTTGCTCCCGAATGTAATTGTGGTGTCTGGGGGCCTGCTTTCCACTGCCATAAATAAACTAATAAAAAAAGCTATGCATTCAAATGACCCAGCGCATTAAATGACTCAGCACACAATGACATTACTCTCGTGGTAGGGAATCTCTCTGAGCAATGACATTACTCTCGTGGTAGGGAATCTCTCTGAGCAATGACATTACTCTCGTGGTAGGGAATCTCTCTGAGCAATGACATTACTCTCGTGGTAGGGAATCTCTCTGAGCAATGACATTACTCTCGTGGTAGGGAATCTCTCTGAGCAATGACATTACTCTCGTAGTAGGGAATCTCTCTGAGCAATGACATTACTCTCGTGGTAGGGAATCTCTCTGAGCAATGACATTACTCTCGTGGTAGGGAATCTCTCTGAGCAATGACATTACTCTCGTGGTAGGGAATCTCTCTGAGCAATGACATTACTCTCGTGGTAGGGAATCTCTCTGAGCAATGACATTACTCTCGTGGTAGGGAATCTCTCTGAGCAATGACATTACTCTCGTGGTAGGGAATCTCTCTGAGCAATGACATTACTCTCGTAGTAGGGAATCTCTCTGAGCAATGACATTACTCTCGTGGTAGGGAATCTCTCTGAGCAATGACATTACTCTCGTGGTAGGGAATCTCTCTGAGCAATGACATTACTCTCGTGGTAGGGAATCTCTCTGAGCAATGACATTACTCTCGTGGTAGGGAATCTCTCTGAGCAATGACATTACTCTCGTGGTAGGGAATCTCTCTGAGCAATGACATTACTCTCGTAGTAGGGAATCTCTCTGAGCAATGACATTACTCTCGTAGTAGGGAATCTCTCTGAGCAATGACATTACTCTCGTGGTAGGGAATCTCTCTGAGCAATGACATTACTCTCGTAGTAGGGAATCTCTCTGAGCAATGACATTACTCTCGTGGTAGGGAATCTCTCTGAGCAATGACATTACTCTCGTAGTAGGGAATCTCTCTGAGCAATGACATTACTCTCGTAGTAGGGAATCTCTCTGAGCAATGACATTACCTCGTAGTAGGGAATCTCTCTGAGCAATGACATTACTCGTAGTAGGGAATCTCTCTGAGCAATGACATTACTCTCGTAGTAGGGAATCTCTCTGAGCAATGACATTACCTCGTAGTAGGGAATCTCTCTGAGCAATGACATTACTCTCGTAGTAGGGAATCTCTCTGAGCAATGACATTACTCTCGTAGTAGGGAATCTCTCTGAGCAATGACATTACTCTCGTAGTAGGGAATCTCTCGAGCAATGACATTACTCTCGTAGTAGGGAATCTCTCTGAGCAATGACATTACTCTCGTGGTAGGGAATCTCTCTGAGCAATGACATTACTCTCGTAGTAGGGAATCTCTCTGAGCAATGACATTACTCTCGTAGTAGGGAATCTCTCTGAGCAATGACATTACTCTCGTAGTAGGGAATCTCTCTGAGCAATGACATTACTCTCGTAGTAGGGAATCTCTCTGAGCAATGACATTACTCTCGTGGTAGGGAATCTCTCTGAGCAATGACATTACTCTCGTGGTAGGGAATCTCTCTGAGCAATGACATTACTCTCGTAGTAGGGAATCTCTCTGAGCAATGACATTACTCTCGTGGTAGGGAATCTCTCTGAGCAATGACATTACTCTCGTAGTAGGGAATCTCTCTGAGCAAATGACATTACTCTCGTAGTAGGGAATCTCTCTGAGCAATGACATTACTCTCGTGGTAGGGAATCTCTCTGAGCAATGACATTACTCTCGTAGTAGGGAATCTCTCTGAGCAATGACATTACTCTCGTAGTAGGGAATCTCTCTGAGCAATGACATTACTCTCGTGGTAGGGAATCTCTCTGAGCAATGACATTACTCTCGTGGTAGGGAATCTCTCTGAGCAATGACATTACTCTCGTGGTAGGGAATCTCTCTGAGCAATGACATTACTCTCGTGGTAGGGGAATCTCTCTGAGCAATGACATTACTCTCGTGGTAGGGAATCTCTCTGAGCAATGACATTACTCTCGTGGTAGGGAATCTCTCTGAGCAATGACATTACTCTCGTGGTAGGGAATCTCTCTGAGCAATGACATTACTCTCGTGGTAGGGAATCTCTCTGAGCAATGACAGAGTTACACACCATAACCAGTAAACCTGATAATGTGCAGTATACTGAAACGAGAGTGGGAATAAAGCACAGCAAGCTCAACAGCATGTCAGCATCCTATCTTAACAGGTATATAAAAGGCCTACATGCAAATGGAGCAATAGACATGCCACAGATATCCCAGAGCTGAGCAACAGTACACAGGCCACGAGCTGCAGGTCTAGTTTGAGGGGCGAATGGAAACTATATTTGGCAGGCAAATGACCTGCGTGGCTCTGGCGGCCTGAACCTATGACCGATGGTGTAGCCTACACCTCATCACTCACATGAGGAATGTTTCATCTCTGGGTGAGATGACGATTACACTGCATTGCCAGGCAAATCTGCCGAGAATGGAAAACATGGAAATATGTGATCTCCAATTTAGGCTAGGCTACCAGTCCACTCAGCCTGAATCCTTAGGAGAAGCCTAGTATTTGCCTTACATTTTTAGGAGGTGATAGTCCTTTGACTTTTAGGAGGTGATAGTCCTTTGACTTTTAGGAGGTGATAGTCCTTTGACTTTTAGGAGGTGATAGTCCTTTGACTTTTAGGAGGTGATAGTCCTTTGACTTTTAGGAGGTGATAGTCCTTTGACTTTTAGGAGGTGATAGTCCTTTATAATAGTACAGTTGAACCTCAATATATCCTCTTAACAACAAAAGGTATATTTATTATTGGTTGACTTTCACGTCTTTCAAGGAATGGCTAGATCAGCTTTGAGAACTACACTAATGGGAAATCATTACAGCTAATCATGGCTACCCGGACTATTTTCACTGCCCCCCCCACCCCATCCTTTTTACGCTGCTGCTACTCTGTTAATTATTTATGCATAGTCACTTTAACTCTACCCACATGTACATATTACCTCAACTACCTCAACTAGCCGGTGCCCCCGCACATTGACACTGCAACGGTACCCCCCTGTATATATAGCCTCTCTACTGTTACTTTATTTTACTTCTGCTCTTTTTTTTCTCAACACTTTTTTTGTTGTTGTTTTATTTTTACTTTTTTTTGTTAAAAATAAATGCACTGTTGGTTAAGGGCTGTAAGTAAGCATTTCACTGTAATGTCTGCACCTGTTGTATTCGGCGCATGTGACCAATAAAATTTGATTTGATTTGATTTGATCATTTCAACTGCTTTTCTGTAGTATCACCAGTGCTTGACTTGGGACCGGCACCTCAAATGTTCTACTGCTTGAGCTCCTGTTCCTCTTATAGAATATTAGCTCAAAAGTATTGTGGAGCTCCTGCGCCTAAATATAAACAGAACCGGCAACCAAATTAAATACTGCCACCTATTTCAGTCAAAGTCAAGCACTGAGTATAACCCTGGTTTTAGTAGGCTAACTATAGTGTAGCTTAACTTGTCTACACAATTTGTCTGGCGATGTATGCCTATATGTCTTATTTCCATGTCCTGTTATGAAAAGAGGGTGCAGAGCATGTCATTGTAGAGCTGTTTCTCATGGTGGGGTGTCATGTTACGGAGCTCTTCACTCAATCAAGTGAGAGTTGTAACCTAATATCTGATCGAGCCTGGGGCTGCTGACGTAACGCAACAGCAGGATCTCAGTGTAACGTGAAGTCAACTCAGGGTTGATGTTTTGGACAGCTTTCACAGCACAACAAGCCCTGTGACTTGCATTTCAATATCCGATCATGTTTTAACTGAAGATGTAAAATATAATTGCAGATATATTGTTAAATTTTTTCGTGTTTGTTTTCCATTCGGTTCGCATTTGAATCTAAATGGAGGGCAATTCTATAATTTCCCTCCCAATACTTCAGTCAGTGCATTCAAAAGATGACAGCAAAATAAACCATATATTTTTGAAGTGGTCTGTCAATATTTTTAGACAAAGTGAAGAGTAACAACTTGACTGTTATATTTTAGCCTGACAATTCATCACAGTTGCAATGTAGGGCTTCTTGTCATACAACTAGGCTATATCTAGTCATGCTGACCATGCACGGCTGCATTCTGATTGCTCGGTCATCTAGCTAATACAAATGTATGATGTCTTGACATAGCCACCTAACCTGTGACTGAAATACTCGGACAGCATCGTCGATTCCGTTGTATTTACATGTATCAGATGAAAAACAAGCAAGCTGGTTGGATCCTGCTCATTTCCCCATCATCTATTACATAACCCACCAGGCTAGCTGAATGATGAAGTCAGTTAGCATACTAGCTAGCTAGCCAGGTCAGGATAACTTCTAGTTAGTAACATTGACGTTGATAAGTATACAGTTAACAACACCATAGCCAAAATTGCTGTCAACAACTATATCTAACTTGCTAACTAACTATCTGGCTGGTGTGGGTTAGCACGCAAGCAGCATTTTGTCGCATTCAGAATTGTCACCCTCCGATCCGTTTCTCTTTTCATACTCACATAATGAACATCCATAGAAAGGTAACGTTAGCTCTCCAGTCCTTACCTTGTTTGGTTCAATTGGCTTATCTGGTACCATCCACTGTTAGTTAGACTGTTGCAACTTGCTTATGATGTAATGTGGGGTTTTTTCGTTCGCTAGCTAAGAAAAACTGCAGAAATAGCTAGCTAGCTAACACTCTCCATCATTCCACACTCGTCAAGGAGTCAGGACAGCTGCCTGCTACCACAGGTTTGCAACATGTACCTATGGTTATCTCGAAAATTGCTTAATTAGTTGATGGAATGGGTCAGTTTCTAAAACGGATTTTTTTTACATGTATTTTAAAGTCTATATAAAAGCTCTGAAATGCTGTTCGTTGCCTTCCTTCCTGTGAGTGCGAATGTTGAATCAGTGATTAATTTAGACGCCTGTAATCCGGTGATCATCGTTCGACTACTTTTGCTTGATGCTCGGCAGTCTGCATAACTAGTAGATGTCATGTTTTAAGGTCAAATAAATGGTCCATAAACAAATAACGAATATGTTGTGGTCCACATGTAATTGTAGAAATAAGATAGCTACATTCCACGCGTATATGTTGCTGTGTCTATGAAGCCGTAGAATAATGTATTTGTGTAACCACTGAATATGAGATGAGTAGAGTCCGACATCTAGTGGCAGAATGAAGTAGCACTAGCCTGGGTACCAGTCTCTTAAGCTAAAGTTGCACTCCTTGCCACTCCTTGTCAGTGCCAGACTGGCCTTTCGGAATCTTCAAAATATGAACGTTCTATCAATAATGAACTCGAGGATATCAGAGGATTTGATCCTGATTCGATAACCTTCACCGCTATCATCCAATCACAATGTTTTTGCAAACTAGACTGATAGGAAAACGTTATAATTTAATTCATACATTTGATTGGAAACATTCTAACAATGGGCATTCTGACGTAATATATTTAATTGTAAACATAAACAAGAACAGAGGATTCCCGTTTATTATATTTTTACCACCAGCCAATGTGATAACATCATACCAGAGAAGCTCTCGCCATTAAAACTCGCTACTTCTAGGACACGCATTGGGCTATAGGCTACTGGTTCAAGAGCTATAAGAGGAATACAGAGGATGGAAGAGAGAGAGGCCAGTGGAGATGTCAGCGGAGATGCATGAATTGCGCAAGAATGGAACAGTGAAGACAGAGATGTGTAAAGTAGCTCATATCAGCAGGATGGGGGGCCTTTTCATTAGGAGGGACGTCTAACGTGGATCGCTAAAATAATGATTATGATCAACTTTCCTCAATTTAAACTTTAGACCTATGGGGACACCTATACATTTGACAGCCAAGCACGAGTGATCATTGTAGCCTTTTATCGTCTAGACATGGATGTTGAAATATCTTCACGCCTAGAATAAAAACCACTAGGCTTCCGTCATAGACTCAATTGAATGAAAAACATAAAGAATTACAGGGGGGAGTTTAGACAAATAAATCCCGTGCATATCTTCCTCTGGAATAAGGCACACGCTTGGATAATGATGATATAACCAACGTCTCTAGTAATACTATAGTTGTCTCTGTCTCCCCCTTTAAACGTTCCTTGTCAATTAATCTGAAAAACATTATTTTAACATTATGCTATAATGTAGCCTAGCCCTATTTTTTGATGGACTACAGCCAAGATTTGAAGGTGAGCCTAGGTTTGAATACGTTTTTAGGAAAGGATAAATGTGAGTTGTGTGTCTGAGGTGCGCTGGTGGTTTTGCTTGATGGGTCCTTTTAGTGTGTGTGTGTGTGTGTGAGAGAGAGAGAGAGAGAGAGAGTTTGCTAATTCTCTTTATGCCCATTCAGAAAGTTTCCTTAAGTAGTAGCCTGTCTGGACTACAACTCTTAATAAGAGAGGCGGGACAAATAATATAACTGAAATGAGCATAGCAAATTGTAAAAATGTAAGCAGGTCATGATGATCAGCATATGTGCGAGGAATGACGACAGGTGCCTGTTTTGCGTTTCATTCATCTAATTAATGGGATGCAACTGAAGCAAACCTAGCTCGATTGAATCTTATAGGCTAATGTTTTCCGTATCATTATTTCTCTCTCATTACAGAGTCCGCTCTAGCCACTTTGAACAACAGGATCTTGCATTGACACTGCCTTCTCACAGGGGAATTACCGCAGCAGGTCGTTAGTGATGATGTTAGTACTACTCAAGATGACGGTAAAATACATCAATATTTCTTTAGAAAATATGCATGTTTAAAAAATATTTAAAAAAACATTTGACGGAATTTCTCGTGCAGATTCATACAGCTGCAAGAAGATGGGAAATATTAGCTTTCAAGGTCATCAATGCACGCACATATCTGAATCAGAACGTTGTTTCGTGTCAGGCATAGCATTTGTTATGATAACAGTAGGCTATAACAATTACACCTCAAATGGCTTTACATTGCATGTGGGTACAGACCTCCTTTCATGACATAACCTAGTGATACTGATATGCATGACCCGATACAGAATTATCCCAAAACTATGATGTGACACAATGACGTAATGCAAAATCAATGTACCGCCACAAAATCGCAGGATGGTTTGTGAGCCTCGAGCATCGCTTTGACCGAACATCCTCATTCCATCCTCCTGTTTGTTTCTACAGAGCATTGTGTCCCATAATGCTTGGCGAGATTGACCACCAAGATGGCTGACGTTATGGATGAATATGAGAAAGAAGCTGGCTGTGTCCCTATTCTTCATCCAGAGGTAAGCTGCTCGGCCCTGCATCTTTGCACAGGGTTATAACGAGGGTGGATCTTGTACATGTCGGAATCGACTAAACAGTATAAATTCACCGTGTTTTGGGAGAACCACGACGTCCCCCTCATAGGGAGGGCAGCCACCACCACCAAATTCATGTCAGGTTTTCCCCTGCTGCGTAATAGCATGTTAGCTAGCTAGCTAATTTCGCTAAATGGGTTTCTGTACCTAATAAATGAAACGACATTCTTGCATTGTTTATTGTGCCCAACAGATAAGCTATCTTGCAAATAACTGAATTACCGACAAAGAGATTGTAGGTAGCTATATGCTGATTTATTGTCGTCAAACAAGCAGGGCTTTGCTGCAGCCCGAAAAATGACTTGTGCTGAAATGTCATGTTGCTTGGTCGGTGATGCAACGTTAGCATGCAAACAGAGATGGGTGCGGGCCTAGCTATGTAGTTAGCGTGGCTAACCATGTCAGTGACACTATTTGTCATGGAACGGCAATTGCATTAAACTTCTCTGTCCTTAGCCAACATTCAGCATGTTTACATGTAGCCAGATAAACATATTAATGGGTTAGCTAGTTAGGGCCAATAAACTAGCTAGCTAAATATGTTACCAGCTAGGTAGCTAGTAGCTAGTCAGCCCTATATATGTTTAGCCCATAGCACAGGAATAAACACTTGAATATCATGTTGTGAATACATTTAATTGTGAAACAATAGTTATATTTATGTTCTAGCTTTATTCCAAATATTTCAGATCTGACTATCTTTAGGCCTTATCTGTGTGTAGATCGGCTTAATGGCCGAAATGCATCCATTGTGACTGCTGAGATAAATACAGCGTGCTAGCAAGCTACCCTTTATTTAAGTGCTGGCCGTCCGATTACTTCTGGGCTAATTTATACAGCACCCAAGACTTATTCACAGAACTTAGTAAGAGTTGAGCACGTCATATTTGGCATTTTAGTCTATATAGCCTATAAAATGTGGCCTGGCAAATGGCCTTTTGGCTCAGTCCTCAAAATTAGCTGCCTTGTTGATATTTGTGTAAATGCATTTAACTATTTGGAGTGCAAGGATATGGACAACATGGCATTCAAAATATAACTTGTTTCAGGTCACTTGACACTTGATTAATAATAATATAATAGTAATATGCCATTTAGCAGATGCTTTTATCCAAAGCGACTTAGTCATGTGCGCATACATTTTTACGTATTAACAAACATTAGATCTGTTTTCGTAAGAATGGGCCAGTACAGGGAACCTGTCATTGTAAATTATTCATGGTTTACTAACTCACTTGTGATGGCCAACTTGTTACACCACCTGGTGTAGGAAGCTAATTTCCCCCTTCTAGTCTTGGTGCAAAAAGTCCTAAGTTTTCAGTCCGGGGCTGGCAGCAAGCCACAGAAACAGCCATTTATTTGAAAAGGCCAATATTTGAAAGACAACCAATGGGCATTAAATAGTGCCACCTTTCCTTTTGTAAATCACTTGGCACAGCCACACACTCACACACTGACTGAACATTCTCTCTCAAAGAAAAGCCCATTTTCCTGGTATTAGACTCACACCAAGTTGCTGCCAAATGGGGCTATGTTGGCTAGATGCTTTCAGTTTTTCTGCTTTCTCTTTTTGTTACTCTTGTGGTTAATGCACATTGCTTTTGCATTTTTGATATGTCAAGCCTCAGTCCTCTCCATTTACTGGTTTTGCAGGCTCTTTTGACATGATGTCACAATTACTGATGTATATACGTAGGGTGACTTTGCCTATATTAGATTTTGCCTTTGGTCCAGCACAGGGCAGTTGGGCCTGAGGGTGAAGGAGGGTAACCGAAAACAATGTCACCTTGCATTAAAATCCCATCGGACGCTCTACCTCTGTTATGGCCAACTTTGCAGTGGAACAAAACAACAGCATGTCCGTTAGGAGAGAGTGAGACCTGAAACCACAAGGCATGTTTAACCTGCGGAGGGTTGGGTGTTGCTGTAGTGATAGACCACCTAAACTCAGGATTATCTAGCGTTCTATTGTCAAAGTAGAGGAAGCATTACGCCTCGATCACACTGACAGCGTCGTTGCATTTTGGCACACCAGAAGTACATTCATTTCCAATGGAACGCTGTATTTGCCTTGCAGCATTGCGTTGCAGAGGCAGTTGTAGTGCGTTCTGTGTGGTGCATACGCTGGATTTATCGAACATATCTGTCAAACTGTATGCGTAGACGGCTTGACAGAAATGGTTGCAGAAGGTGAATGTTGAACTTTTGTTGCACACGTATCCAGGTGATGCAGTGTACCATGATGCAGCAATGACGCTGTCAGTGTGATGAAGGCGTTAACAACACAGCCACCTGCAATCACATCGGTTAATCCCTGGATAGAGGTTACACTTTCCCAGATTGTCAAGAATAGTGTTGGCCTATGCTTATTGCCTCAACCTTGTTGTTGCTGTTAAAAAGCCTTGGGCCTTAGTGCCCTGGTCTGAATTTCAGCAGGTTGACAAAAGGCTTTTTCAGACTCCTCCAAAGCTGTCATGTGGCTTTGTGGAAAAGCCATCTCCACTAATGCAGCATAGCCTAGGCCTAAATGTTGTGCGTCTCTGATATAGGCTATGCATTTATGGCCTGTCTCCCTGATTTTGTATTTGAATGAAAAGCCTTTACTGTTCTCTGGTTGATCTCTAATAGAGAGATGTGTGAAATTCAAGTACCACATGACACCACCATCATCCACCTGCTCAGTTTTGTGGTGAACATCTGGTGTACTCTAGGGAGTCCCAGAGAGATGCACATCAATAAGCTACCCTTGGATACGAGTGTTTGATACTCAAGTTCCCTTATTCTCTCTGTCTAGGCCTGTGTTTTCTGCTCTGTATAGGCTGTGTCCCAAATGGTTCCCTATTACCTACATACTGCACTACTTTTGACTAGAGCCTTATGGACCCTGGTCAAAGGTAGTGCACTAGGCTATATAGGGAATAGGGTGCCCTTTGGGATGCAGCCATAGCCTAACTCCTAGGCTCCTGACCCAGTTTTAAAATGCAAATGATTGACTACAGAATCTTGCTCCGTCGCTGGATTCATAACGTCAATGGAGGCAATAGACGGCACAGATAATGTAGAAAACGGAGTCAGTTTCTCTTTGGGATCCTTATCGTTGCTTCTTTAACATGGAAGTTCTCCAGTCCAGGTAGCATCCTCTCTCACTCAGCCATTGTCCTCCCATTAAATCAAACTGTGTGGCTTGACTATTGTATATGGCCTTCATTTGAGATTGTTTAGATTGGGCCCGTCCACTGTGGTTAGTTAAGCCTTATCCTCTCCGTGCTTCCGGACCTCATTTGGTTTGAAGAAGAGCCAACAGTCATTGCACAATCTAGTGGCAACCCCTAGCTACTGAAAGGACGTAGCAGCAGCTTCAATAGATTATGAGCGTGTCACGTGTACTCTACGATGGTCAAGGACACGTGCCCTCTGCCCTGAACAAACTTTAGTCAGTGGGTCAGGTGCAACAAATGGTGGAATGTATTTAAAGTGTTGGTGATGAAGACTGGATCCAGAGATTGTATTTACAAAGTATAGGCTACAGATGCTGGAAAATCCCCTAGTTGACTAAATGATTTGACCTAACTTGTAAAGATGGGAATACAGGAACATCGTCACAGACCTGTACTCTGAATGTTCTAGATGATGCTTGTTTATGTCTATAAAAAAAATCTGACACTAAACGGAAGAGAAGAGCACATTAGCCCATTATGGGGATACTGCAGCTAATACAATGCTACTCAACTCCATAGGCGACATTCAGGTTAGATTTATTTGTAGCGTCTTTTTGATATTCAGTATTTTTAGATCCGACTGCATGACACCGTCCCCTGGGGTGAGCGTGCCATATGTCCCTATTGACAGAGAACCTCCCTAGATCACTGCTTCTTAAACAGACAAGATTCAAATCGTGAGTCAACTGGATGGTATAAAAACTCCTAGATATAATGTTCTCGCCACTTCTGCTGCGCATTGCCTCGTCGAGTGGATTAACAACTAGCAGAGGCTGCAGGGCTGATTGTGCATGGGTGGCTTCAGGCACCCTTACTGTCTCTCACGCCTAGCTGTCTTTGAGGCGCTTAAGACGTGCCCATTGAGGCCCTTAGTCAAGCCCCCTTGTCCCTTAGCTAACACCCATGGCTGGAGACTGACATGCTGATCTGATCATATCATTGGCTACTGATCTAAAATAGCCCTAGCTTTTTTGCTCTTTGTCTTTAGGGGTTTGTTGTATTGCCAAACCATCCTCCACCTTGTCAGATAATGTAGTTACTGCTAGATTTATCCTCGACTAACCTGTACCGGTACCCCCTGTATATACAGTGAGGGGAAAAAAGATTTGTCTCTCACTGTTCAAATAAACCTACCATAAAAATTATAGACGGATCATTTCTTTGTCAGTGGGCAAACGAACAAAATCAGCAGGGGATCAAATACTTTTTCCCCTCACTGTAGCCTCGTTGTTGTTATTTTATTGTGTTAATTGTTATTTAATTTTTTACTTTAGTTTATTTAGTAAATATTTTCTTAACTCTATTTCTTGAACTGCATTGTTGGTTAAGGGCTTGTAAGTAAGCATTTCACTGTAAGGTCTACACCTGTTGTATTCGGCGCATGTGACAAATAACATTTGATTTGATTGGAGCGACAGGCCGTTATGGCCTCACCAGCAAAATAACCCATCTCTGTTCCTGGAGGAAGTTGCTTGGACCTGTTTCTCAGCATTTTTTCAGATCCTGTTCCTTAACGCTCTCAACGACATAACAGTGCATGAAATGGCCCCAATCCGTTCCTCGCAGAAAGCAAATTTGTGGTTTAAAAAAACGTATCCTTAGCAGGATGCTGGCAGACTCACCATAATTCCACTCTTTGCGGCTGTAGCTATTCTGATGAAGACTCTTACTATAGGCTAATGTTTCCCATACCTAGCTCTGTTCTCCCTCAGGCCAGAGTTTGGCTTCCATTGTTTTCAATTGACAAGTTTGATACCTTATGGTCATGTGTAGCTCAATTGGTAGAGTGTGGCTCTTGCAACGCCAGTGTCGTGGGTTCGATACCCACTGGGGCCACCCATAAGAAAATGAAGGCTATGCACGCACTACTGTAAGTCGCTTTGGTCAGATAAATGGCATATTATATTATTATATGTCAGGGAGCATGGATGTGATTTGAGGGCCTTTTGAAAGACTACCAGAGGGTAAAGTTCTCCTCTACACCATCAGAGGGCCCAGGGTAGCATCTGGACATCTGCCTGACCTGCCTCCTCCCTTCACCCCTCTCCATCCTCCAGTCATCTCTACCCCCTCTCCTCCCTTCACCCCTCTCCATCCTCCAGTCATCTCTACCCCCTCTCCTCCCTTCACCCCTCTCCATCCTCCAGTCATCTCTACCCCCTCTCCTCCCTTCACCCCTCTCCATCCTCCAGTCATCTCTACCCCCCTCTCCTCCCTTCACCCCCTCTCCATCCTCCAGTCATCTCTACCCCCTCTCCTCCCTTCACCCCCTCTCCATCCTCCAGTCATCTCTACCCCCTCTCCTCCCTTCACCCCTCTCCATCCTCCAGTCATCTCTACCCCCTCTCCTCCCTTCACCCCTCTCCATCCTCCAGTCATCTCTACCCCCTCTCCTCCCTTCACCCATCTCCATCCTCCAGTCATCTCTACCCCCTCTCCTCCCTTCACCCCTCTCCATCCTCCAGTCATCTCTACCCCTCTCCTCCCTTCACCCCTCTCCATCCTCCAGTCATCTCTACCCCCTCTCCTCCCTTCACCCCCTCTCCATCCTCCAGTCATCTCTACCCCCTCTCCTCCCTTCACCCCTCTCCATCCTCCAGTCATCTCTACCCCCTCTCCTCCCTTCACCCATCTCCATCCTCCAGTCATCTCTACCCCCTCTCCTCCCTTCACCCTCTCCATCCTCCAGTCATCTCTACCCCCTCTCCTCCCTTCACCCATCTCCATCCTCCAGTCATCTCTACCCCCTCTCCTCCCTTCACCCATCTCCATCCTCCAGTCATCTCTACCCCCTCTCCTCCCTTCACCCATCTCCATCCTCCAGTCATCTCTACCCCCTCTCCTCCCTTCACCCCCTCTCCATCCTCCAGTCATCTCTACCCCCTCTCCTCCCTTCACCCATCTCCATCCTCCAGTCATCTCTACCCCCCTCTCCTCCCTTCACCCCTCTCCATCCTCCAGTCATCTCTACCCCCCTCTCCTCCCTTCACCCATCTCCATCCTCCAGTCATCTCTACCCCCTCTCCTCCCTTCACCCATCTCCATCCTCCAGTCACTCTACCCCCTCTCCTCCCTTCACCCATCTCCATCCTCCAGTCATCTCTACCCCCTCTCCTCCCTTCACCCCTCTCCATCCTCCAGTCATCTCTACCCCCTCTCCTCCCTTCAGGCTAGCCTGTAGATTACTAGATTATAGATTACTATACATATTTAATGATCTCATTATAGTCCTTACTCCACATTAACTGTTTACCAAG
Organism: Coregonus clupeaformis; assembly: GCF_020615455.1. Lineage (NCBI taxonomy): Eukaryota > Metazoa > Chordata > Actinopteri > Salmoniformes > Salmonidae > Coregonus > Coregonus clupeaformis. Next base: position 19,338,592 of record NC_059219.1, on the reverse strand, counting down.
TATCTTTTCCATCAGATCTTCATCCTTATCGCCTACTGTAGGTCTATATGATTCATCATTTACCAAGTATTTTGTACATTAGTTTTAATTCAGAATCAGTGTTGCTGATGTGTAGGTCCTATGGCTTTTAGATATGGAATTGCTGTCGGGCTGTAAAATTATACCTCACATTTTGTAGGAAGTAAGCTTGTACTAGTAAGCCTTGTCCAATCCATAATGCCAATAGGACAGGAGCCCATCTCCTGATTCTGTAGCGTGGGGCAGCTTGATGTACAAGCACACCCCCTGGACAGGACGTTAGTCTGCCGCAGGGCCTTTCATAGGAAAATAGATTTAGTAGGAATCTAGACCTATTATGGTTGTTTACAGTCTAAAGCTGTACACGTGAACCAAGTTTCATGCTTTTATGAAAATGCTAATGACCCAAAATGTGCATTCTCCTGGACTAGTAGTGTTGTTCAGTGAAGGTTATAGAGACCGAATGAGGACTGGGATGTGATGTGTATTTACCAGTCAGAGCAAGGCTGCAGTAGAGCAGCCCTCCCAGGGGGAGGGGGAGGTTAAATGACGTTGCCATGGCATTGCAGTGGAGGCTAATTGAATGTGAAGGCCCTATGTGGGCGTCCGCGGCTCTCTGGTGCCCATCATCCACAGAACACGACACAGCCTCCTCCAACTCTCTCTCTCGCTCATTCAATCTCTTGTGCGCTTGTTCTCGTGAGATGACACTGTGACGTCTGTGTAGGCCCACTGGGTCCAGGCAAGGCATGGATTGATGAAACTCATGGATTTTTTTTCTCTCTCTCCTCTCTCACCCTTGCCACCCCTCTCTCCCAACAGGAACTCAAGCCCCAGAGTCACTATAACCATGGCTACAGTGAGAATGTGGGGCGCAAGAGCCACGTGGATGACTACAGTACCTGGGACATCGTCAAAGCCACGCAGTGAGTACCCACGCACCACCGTGTGTGTGTGCGTAAAGCTTGGCCAGTGTGGTTAAAGGTATGCAAGTAATGTGGGCTGGAGAGACCTTTTCCTCATTCTACAACTGGTTTTAAAAACACTTCCTGTTGGGGTATAGTTATCTTAATTATATAACAGGGCAAACATTATTTCCGTTATTCTCCAGCACATAGGCCTAACTGCTTGAGAAAGTGCTGCAGCATCCAAGTGGCTCCCCAGACTTGTGGCTAAGAGATGCTGGCATTTCAGCTCAAGGCTCTCCCAGTTAAATGTGAGATGTACTGTACAGCTATTATGTGATTCCCCCAGTGTTCCTAAATCTATGTTAACTTTCCTCCTGAAGAGGGTTTACAGCCGGGAATGAGTTTACAGTAGAGAGCAGACCTGGCTAGGTCAAATACATATTAGTCTCCCGGTAGGTCAAGTATTTGACATGTGCTCAATTTAGTTTGCCCTTTTACAACGGAACCAAAGGAATAGTCCCCAAAGTGTAAACCCCAAGCTAAATACATTTAACTATTTGAAAGTATTTCTGGATCTGTACACAGATTACAGTTAGTTTGTATGGCTGAGAAATGTGACCACAGATCGGCTGTTAGAGAAACCTTTAAGCACCTCTAACATTGACATCCAGTGTGGAAAACAACCTCAAGCTGTCACCTTATCAGCCTTGTTGTCATGTCCTATCACTGCTGTAGACTAGTGGCTATCGATCCCTGCTCCAGGTCCTATCACTGCTGTAGACTAGTGGCTATCGATCCCTGCTCCAGGTCATATCACTGCTGTAGACTAGTGGCTATCGATCCCTGCTCCAGGTCCTATCACTGCTGTAGACTAGTGGCTATCGATCCCTGCTCCAGGTCCTATCACTGCTGTAGACTAGTGGCTATCGATCCCAGCTCCAGGTCATATCACTGCTGTAGACTAGTGGCTATCGATCCCTGCTCCAGGTCATATCACTGCTGTAGACTAGTGGCTATCGATCCCTGCTCCAGGTCATATCACTGCTGTAGACTAGTGGCTATCGATCCCTGCTCCAGGTCATATCACTGCTGTAGACTAGTGGCTATCGATCCCTGCTCCAGGTCATATCACTGCTGTAGACTAGTGGCTATCGATCCCAGCTCCAGGTCATATCACTGCTGTAGACTAGTGGCTATCGATCCCTGCTCCAGGTCATATCACTGCTGTAGACTAGTGGCTATCGATCCCTGCTCCAGGTCATATCACTACTGTAGACTAGTGGCTATCGATCCCTGCTCCAGGTCATATCACTGCTGTAGACTAGTGGCTATCGATCCCTGCTCCAGGTCATATCACTGCTGTAGACTAGTGGCTATCGATCCCTGCTCCAGGTCCTATCACTGCTGTAGACTAGTGGCTATCGATCCCTGCTCCAGGTCATATCACTGCTGTAGACTAGTGGGTATCGATCCCTGCTCCAGGTCCTATCACTGCTGTAGACTAGTGGCTATCGATCCCTGCTCCAGGTCATATTACTGCTGTAGACTAGTGGCTATCGATCCCTGCTCCAGGTCCTATCACTGCTGTAGACTAGTGGCTATCGATCCCTGCTCCAGGTCCTATCACTGCTGTAGACTAGTGGCTATCGATCCCTGCTCCAGGTCCTATCACTGCTGTAGACTAGTGGCTATCGATCCCTGCTCCAGGTCATATCACTGCTGTAGACTAGTGGCTATCGATCCCTGCTCCAGGTCATATCACTGCTGTAGACTAGTGGCTATCGATCCCTGCTCCAGGTCATATTACTGCTGTAGACTAGTGGCTATCGATCCCTGCTCCAGGTCATATCACTGCTGTAGACTAGTGGCTATCGATCCCTGCTCCAGGTCATATCACTGCTGTAGACTAGTGGCTATCGATCCCTGCTCCAGGTCATATCACTGCTGTAGACTAGTGGCTATCGATCCCTGCTCCAGGTCATATCACTGCTGTAGACTAGTGGCTATCGATCCCTGCTCCAGGTCATATCACTGCTGTAGACTAGTGGCTATCGATCCCTGCTCCAGGTCATATCACTGCTGTAGACTAGTGGCTATCGATCCCTGCTCCAGGTCATATCACTGCTGTAGACTAGTGGCTATCGATCCCAGCTCCAGGTCATATCACTGCTGTAGACTAGTGGCTATCGATCCCTGCTCCAGGTCCTATCACTGCTGTAGACTAGTGGCTATCGATCCCTGCTCCAGGTCATATCACTGCTGTAGACTAGTGGCTATCGATCCCTGCTCCAGGTCCTATCACTGCTGTAGACTAGTGGCTATCGATCCCTGCTCCAGGTCATATCACTGCTGTAGACTAGTGGCTATCGATCCCTGCTCCAGGTCATATCACTGCTGTAGACTAGTGGCTATCGATCCCTGCTCCAGGTCATATTACTGCTGTAGACTAGTGGCTATCGATCCCTGCTCCAGGTCATATCACTGCTGTAGACTAGTGGCTATCGATCCCTGCTCCAGGTCATATCACTGCTGTAGACTAGTGGCTATCGATCCCTGCTCCAGGTCATATCACTGCTGTAGACTAGTGGCTATCGATCCCTGCTCCAGGTCCTATCACTGCTCGTAGTCTAGTGGCTATCGATCCCTGCTCCAGGTCATATCACTGCTGTAGACTAGTGGCTATCGATCCCTGCTCCAGGTCCTATCACTGCTGTAGACTAGTGGCTATCGATCCCTGCTCCAGGTCATATCACTGCTGTAGACTAGTGGCTATCGATCCCTGCTCCAGGTCATATCACTGCTGTAGACTAGTGGCTATCGATCCCTGCTCCAGGTCATATCACTACTGTAGACTAGTGGCTATCGATCCCTGCTCCAGGTCATATCACTGCTGTAGACTAGTGGCTATCGATCCCTGCTCCAGGTCATATCACTGCTGTAGACTAGTGGCTATCGATCCCTGCTCCAGGTCCTATCACTGCTGTAGTCTAGTGGCTATCGATCCCTGCTCCAGGTCATATCACTGCTGTAGACTAGTGGCTATCGATCCCTGCTCCAGGTCATATCACTGCTGTAGACTAGTGGCTATCGATCCCTGCTCCAGGTCATATCACTGCTGTAGACTAGTGGCTATCGATCCCTGCTCCAGGTCATATCACTGCTGTAGACTAGTGGCTATCGATCCCTGCTCCAGGTCATATTACTGCTGTAGACTAGTGGCTATCGATCCCTGCTCCAGGTCATATCACTGCTGTAGACTAGTGGCTATCGATCCCTGCTCCAGGTCCTATCACTGCTGTAGACTAGTGGCTATCGATCCCTGCTCCAGGTCATATCACTGCTGTGATATGAACGGAAAGGCTGGAGCAACGAACAGCCCTTGCTGTCTCTGCCGGGCCGGTTCCCCTCTCCACTGGGGTTCTCTGCCTCTAACCCTGTTGCAGGGGCTGAGTCACTGGCTTGCTGGTGCTCTTTCATGCCGTCCCCTGGGAGGGGTGCGTCACTTGAGTGGGTTGAGTTACTGACGTGATCTTCCTGTCTGGGTTGGCGCCCCCCTTGGTTTGTGCTGTGGTGGAGACCTCTGTGGGCTATACTCGGCCTTGTCTCAGGATTGTAAGTTGGTGGTTGGGGATATCCCTCTAGTGGTGCGGGGCTGTGCTTTGGGCGGAGTGGGTGGGGGTTATATCCTTCCTGTTTGGCCCTGTCCGGGTTTCTTCGGATGGGGCCACAGTGTCTCCGGACCGCTCCTGTCTCAGCCTCCAGTATTTATGCTGCAGTAGTTTATGTGTCGGGGGCTGGGGTTAGTTGGTTATACCTGGAGTACTTCTCCTGTCTTATCCAGTGTCCTGTGTGAATTTAAGTATGCTCTCTCTAATTCTCTCGTTCTCTCTTTCTCTCTGAGAACCTGAGCCCTAGGACCATACGTCAGGACTACCGGGCATGATGACACCTTGCTGTCCCCAGTCCGCCTGGCCTTGCTGCTATTCCAGTTTCAACTGTTTCTGCCTGCGGCTACGAAACCCCCTACCTGTCCCAGACCTGCTGTTTTCAACTCTTTAATGATCGGCTATGAAAAGCCAACTGAGAGACCTGAGCCCTAGGACCATACGTCGGGACTACCGGCCGTGGTGACTCCTTGCTGTCCCCAGTCCGCCTGGCCTTGCTGCTATTCCAGTTTCAACTGTTCTGCCTGCGGTTATGGAACCCCTACCTGTCCCAGACCTGCTGTTTTCAACTCTTAATGATCGGCTATGAAAAGCCAACTGAGATTTATTCCTGATTATTATTTGACCATGCTTGTCACTTATGAACATTTTTGAACATCTTGGCATGGTTCTGTTATAATCTCCACCCGGCACAGCCAGAAGAGGACTGGCCACCCCTCATAGCCTGGTTCCTCTCTAGGTTTCTTCCCTAGGCTTTCGCCTTTCTAGGGAGTTTTTCCTAGCCACCGTGCTTCTACACCTGCATTACTAGCTGTTTGGGGTTTTAGGCTGGGTTTCTGTACAGCACTTCGAGATATTAGCTGATGTAAGAAGGGCTATATAAAATAAAATTGATTGATTGATTGATATTACTGCTGTAGACTAGTGGCTATCGATCCCTGCTCCAGGTCATATCACTACTGTAGACTAGTGGCTATCGATCCCTGCTCCAGGTCATATCACTGCTGTAGACTAGTGGCTATCGATCCCTGCTCCAGGTCATATCACTGCTGTAGACTAGTGGCTATCGATCCCTGCTCCAGGTCCTATCACTGCTGTAGTCTAGTGGCTATCGATCCCTGCTCCAGGTCATATCACTGCTGTAGACTAGTGGCTATCGATCCCTGCTCCAGGTCATATCACTGCTGTAGTCTAGTGGCTATCGATCCCTGCTCCAGGTCCTATCACTGCTGTAGACTAGTGGCTATCGATCCCTGCTCCAGGTCCTATCACTGCTGTAGACTAGTGGCTATCGATCCCTGCTCCAGGTCATATCACTGCTGTAGACTAGTGGCTATCGATCCCTGCTCCAGGTCATATCACTGCTGTAGACTAGTGGCTATCGATCCCTGCTCCAGGTCCTATCACTGCTGTAGACTAGTGGCTATCGATCCCTGCTCCAGGTCATATCACTGCTGTAGACTAGTGGCTATCGATCCCTGCTCCAGGTCCTATCACTGCTGGAGACTAGTGGCTATCGGTCCCTGCTCCAGGTCATATCACTGCTGGAGACTAGTGGCTATCGGTCCCTGCTCCAGGTCATATCACTGCTGTAGACTAGTGGCTATCGATCCCTGCTCCAGGTCATATTACTGCTGTAGACTAGTGGCTATCGATCCCTGCTCCAGGTCATATCACTACTGTAGACTAGTGGCTATCGATCCCTGCTCCAGGTCATATCACTGCTGTAGACTAGTGGCTATCGATCCCTGCTCCAGGTCATATCACTGCTGTAGACTAGTGGCTATCGATCCCTGCTCCAGGTCCTATCACTGCTGTAGTCTAGTGGCTATCGATCCCTGCTCCAGGTCATATCACTGCTGTAGACTAGTGGCTATCAATCCCTGCTCCAGGTCCTATCACTGCTGTAGACTAGTGGCTATCGATCCCTGCTCCAGGTCATATCACTGCTGTAGACTAGTGGCTATCGATCCCTGCTCCAGGTCATATCACTGCTGTAGACTAGTGGCTATCGGTCCCTGCTCCAGGTCCTATCACTGCTGTAGACTAGTGGCTATCGATCCCTGCTCCAGGTCATATCACTGCTGTAGACTAGTGGCTATCGATCCCTGCTCCAGGTGCTGTTTGTTGCTACTTGGCTACCTGCCAAACTATTCACGTTTTACTTTTAATAAACGTTTAATCAATCTTTGTGTTCAACAAATTTACCAACTTTTTAGTTTTGTCCTCACTCATCTTTTTTCGTTAAACTTTTTCACCCCGGACGTTTATCCCGAGACAGAAGAGTCATTTTCCTGTGCGTTTTAGCTGCCAACTTTACGTTATTTTCCTTTTTCCATCGCAACTTTTTTCCCTTATTCAACTTTTTTCACTCCGGACGCTTTATCTGGACATGGTTCATCAACATCTTCAACAGCCGAAGCTAAGTAGTAACATTAACATGATGTCTTCTAATTGCAGTCGCTGTACTCATAATATACAGGAGAACGATCGCCTTTACGGCGAAAATAGCTGTGCTACAAGCCCAGCTTCAGACGCAATCGTTAGGCAAGGGTAATCTCAGTGTAGGAAAGGAAGAAACAGCGTCTGTGCCACCAGTAAGTACAGACAGTAACGTTAGTATAAATCCCCCGCACAGTCCCCGCAGCCGGACAACTTTCTCATGGCTTCTGGAGGGAAATACTGTTGGAATGCTCAACCGGTGTCGCTCCATTCAGCCGACAGAAACCTTCAACCGGTTTTCCCCATTATGTAGCGTAGTCGGAGTCTGAGTCTGAGTCTTCTCTAGTCTCTACTCCTCCCGTTCGGGGTCTGAGACGCCGAAGGCTCCCACCATTAGCTCTGACAAATTGAAAACCCTAGTCATTGGCGACTCCATTACCCGCAGTATTAGACTTAAAACGAATCACCCAGCGATCATACACTGTTTACCAGGGGGCAGGGCTACCGACGTTAAGGCTAATCTAAAGATGGTGCTGGCTAAAGCTAAAACTGGCGAGTGTAGAGAGTATAGAGATATTGTTATCCACGCCGGCACCAACGATGTTAGGATGAAACAGTCAGAGGTCACCAAGTGCAACATAGCTTCAGCTTGTAAATCAGCTAGAAAGATGTGTCGGCATCGAGTAATTGTCTCTGGCCCCCTCCCAGTTAGGGGAAGTGACGAGCTCTACAGCAGAGTCTCAGCACTTAATCGCTGGTTAAACTGTTTTCTGCCCCTCCCAAAAGATAACATTTGTGGATAATTGGCCCTCTTTCTGGGACTCACCCACAAACAGGACCAAGCCTGACCTGCTGAGGAGTGACGGACTCCATCCTAGCTGGAGGGGTGCTCTCCTCTTATCTACCAACATAGATAGGGCTCTAACTCCTCTAGCCCCACAGTGAAATAGGGTGCAGGCCAGGCAGCAGGCTGTTAGCCAACCTGCCAGCTTAGTGGAGTCTGCCAATAGCACAGTCAGTGTAGTCAGCTCAGCCATACCCATTGAGACTGTGTCTGTGCCTCGACCTAGGTTGGGCAAAACTAAACATGGCGGTGTTCACCCTAGCAATCTTATTAGGATAAAGACCTCCTCCATTCCTGCCATTATTGAAAGAGATCGTGATACCTCACATCTCAAAATAGGGTTACTTAATGTTAGATCCCTCACTTCAAAGGCAGTCATAGTCAATGAACTAATCACTGATCATAATCTCGATGTGATTGGCCTGACTGAAACATGGCTTAAGCCTGATGAATTTGCTGTGTTAAATGAGGCCTCACCTCCTGGTTACACTAGTGACCATATTCCCCGTGCATCCCGCAAAGGCGGAGGTGTTGCTAACATTTACGATAGCAAATTTCAATTTACAAAAAAAAATGGCGTTTTCATCTTTTGAGCTTCTAGTCATGAAATCTATGCAGCCTACTCAATCACTTTTTATAGCTACTGTTTACAGGCCTCCTGGGCCATATACAGCGTTCCTCTCTGAGTTTCCTGAATTCCTATCAGACCTTGTAGTCATAGCAGATCATATTCTAATTTTTTGGTGATTTTAATATTCACATGGAGAAGTCCACAGACCCACTCCAAAAGTCTTTCGGAGCCATTATCGACTCAGTGGGTTTTGTCCAACATGTCTCTGGACCTACTCACTGCCACAGTCATACTCTGGACCTAGTTTTGTCCCATGGAATAAATGTTGTAGATCTTAATGTTTTTCCACAAAATCCTGGACTATCGGACCACCATTTTATTACATTTGCAATCGCAACAAATAATCTGCTCAGACCCCAACCAAGGAGCATCAAAAGTCGTGCTATAAATTCTCAAACAACACAAAAATTAATTGATGCCCTTCCAGACTCCTTCTGCCTACCCAAGGACGTCAGAGGACAAAAAATCAGTTAACCACTTAACTGAGGAACTCAATTTAACCTTGCGCAATACCCTAGATGCAGTTGCACCCCTAAAAACGAAAAAACATTTGTCATAAGAAACTAGCTCCCTGGTATACAAAAATACCCGAGCTTTGAAGCAAGCTTCCAGGAAATTGGAACGGAAATGGCGCCACACCAAACTGGAAGTCTTCCGACTAGCTTGGAAAGACAGTACCGTGCAGTACCGAAGAGCCCTCACTGCTGCTCGATCATCCTACTTTTCCAACTTAATTGAGGAAAATAAGAACAATCCAAAATTTCTTTTTGATACTGTTGCAAAGCTAACTAAAAAGCAGCATTCCCCAAGAGAGGATGGCTTTCACTTCAGCAGTGATAAATTCATGAACTTCTTTGAGGAAAAGATCATGACCATTAGAAAGCAAATTACGGACTCCTCTTTGAATCTGCGTATTCCTCCAGGGCTTAGCTGTCCTGGATCTGCAAGACTCTGCGAGGGCCTGGGATCGGGAGAGACACTTAAGTGTTTTAGTACTATATCTCTTGACACAATGATGAAAATAATCATGGCCTCTAAACCTTCAAGCTGCATACTGGATCCTATTCCTACTAAACTGCTGAAGGAGCTGCTTCCTGTGCTTGGCCCTCCTATGTTGAACATAATAAACAGCTCTCTATCCACCGGATGTGTACCAAACTCACTAAAAGTGGCAGTGATAAAGCCTCTCTTGAAAAAGCCAAACCTTGACCCGGAAAATATAAAAAACTATCGGCCTATATCGAATCTTCCATTCCTCTCAAAAATTTTAGAAAAAGCTGTTGCGCAGCAACTCACTGCCTTTCTGAAGACAAACAATGTATACGAAATGCTTCAGTCTGGTTTTAGACCCCATCATAGCACTGAGACTGCACTTGTGAAGGTGGTAAATGACCTTTTAATGGCGTCAGACCGAGGCTCTGCATCTGTCCTCGTGCTACTAGACCTTAGTGCTGCCTTTGACACCATCGATCACCACATTCTTTTGGAGAGACTGGAAACCCAAATTGGTCTACACGGACAAGTTCTGGCCTGGTTTAGATCCTACCTGTCGGAAAGATATCAGTTTGTCTCTGTGAATGGTCTGTCCTCCGACAAATCAACTGTACATTTCGGTGTTCCTCAAGGTTCCGTTTTAGGACCACTATTGTTTTCACTATATATTTTACCTCTTGGGGATGTTATTCGAAAACATAATGTTAACTTTCACTGCTATGCGGATGACACACAGCTGTACATTTCAATGAAACATGGTGAAGCCCCAAAATTGCCCTCGCTAGAAGCCTGTGTTTCAGACATAAGGAAGTGGATGGCTGAAAACTTTTTACTTTTAAACTCGGACAAAACAGAGATGCTTGTTCTAGGTCCCAAGAAACAAAGAGATCTTCTGTTAAATCTGACAATTCATCTAGATGGTTGTAAAGTCGTCTCAAATAAAACTGTGAAGGACCTCGGTGTTACTCTTGACCCTGATCTCTCTTTTGACGAACATATCAAGACTGTTTCAAGGACAGCTTTTTTCCATCTACGTAACATTGCAAAAATCAGAAATTTTCTGTCCAAAAATGATGCAGAAAAATTAATCCATGCATTTGTTACTTCTAGGTTAGACTACTGCAATGCTCTATTTTCCGGCTACCCGGATAAAGCACTAAATAAACTTCAGTTAGTGCTAAATACGGCTGCTAGAATCCTGACTAGAACCAAGAAATTTGATCATATTACTCCAGTGCTAGCTTCCCTACACTGGCTTCCTGTTAAGGCAAGGGCTGATTTCAAGGTTTTACTGTTAACCTATAAAGCGTTACATGGGCTTGCTCCTACCTATCTTTCCGAGTTGGTCCTGCCGTACATACCAATACGTACGCTACGGTCACAAGACGCAGGCCTCCTAATTGTCCCTAGAATCTCTAAGCAAACAGCGGGAGGCAGGGCTTTCTCCTATAGATCTCCATTTTTATGGAACAGTCTGCCTACCCATGTGAGAGACGCAGACTCGGTCTCAACCTTTAAGTCTTTACTGAAGACTTATCTCTTCAGTAGGTCATATGATTGAGTGTAGTCTGGCCCAGGAGTGTGAAGGTGAACGGAAAGGCTGGAGCAACGAACAGCCCTTGCTGTCTCTGCCGGGCCGGTTCCCCTCTCCACTGGGGTTCTCTGCCTCTAACCCTGTTGCAGGGGCTGAGTCACTGGCTTGCTGGTGCTCTTTCATGCCGTCCCCTGGGAGGGGTGCGTCACTTGAGTGGGTTGAGTTACTGACGTGATCTTCCTGTCTGGGTTGGCGCCCCCCCTTGGTTTGTGCTGTGGTGGAGACCTCTGTGGGCTATACTCGGCCTTGTCTCAGGATTGTAAGTTGGTGGTTGGGGATATCCCTCTAGTGGTGCGGGGGGCTGTGCTTTGGCGGAGTGGGTGGGGTTATATCCTTCCTGTTTGGCCCTGTCCGGGGGTTTCTTCGGATGGGGCCACAGTGTCTCCGGACCGCTCCTGTCTCAGCCTCCAGTATTTATGCTGCAGTAGTTTATGTGTCGGGGGCTGGGGTTAGTTGGTTATACCTGGAGTACTTCTCCTGTCTTATCCAGTGTCCTGTGTGAATTTAAGTATGCTCTCTCTAATTCTCTCGTTCTCTCTTTCTCTCTGAGAACCTGAGCCCTAGGACCATACGTCAGGACTACCGGGCATGATGACACCTTGCTGTCCCCAGTCCGCCTGGCCTTGCTGCTATTCCAGTTTCAACTGTTCTGCCTGCGGCTACGAAACCCCTACCTGTCCCAGACCTGCTGTTTTCAACTCTTAATGATCGGCTATGAAAAGCCAACTGAGAGACCTGAGCCCTAGGACCATACGTCGGGACTACCGGCCGTGGTGACTCCCTTGCTGTCCCCAGTCCGCCTGGCCTTGCTGCTATTCCAGTTTCAACTGTTCTGCCTGCGGTTATGGAACCCCCTACATGTCCCAGACCTGCTGTTTTCAACTCTTAATGATCGTCTATGAAAAGCCAACTGAGATTTATTCCTGATTATTATTTGACCATGCTTGTCACTTATGAACATTTTTGAACATCTTGGCATGGTTCTGTTATAATCTCCACCCGGCACAGCCAGAAGAGGACTGGCCACCCCTCATAGCCTGGTTCCTCTCTAGGTTTCTTCCTAGGCTTTCGCCTTTCTAGGGAGTTTTTCCTAGCCACCGTGCTTCTACACCTGCATTACTAGCTGTTTGGGGTTTTAGGCTGGGTTTCTGTACAGCACTTCGAGATATTAGCTGATGTAAGAAGGGCTATATAAAATAAAATTGATTGATTGATTGATATTACTGCTGTAGACTAGTGGCTATCGATCCCTGCTCCAGGTCATATCACTACTGTAGACTAGTGGCTATCGATCCCTGCTCCAGGTCATATCACTGCTGTAGACTAGTGGCTATCGATCCCTGCTCCAGGTCATATCACTGCTGTAGACTAGTGGCTATCGATCCCTGCTCCAGGTCCTATCACTGCTGTAGTCTAGTGGCTATCGATCCCTGCTCCAGGTCATATCACTGCTGTAGACTAGTGGCTATCGATCCCTGCTCCAGGTCATATCACTGCTGTAGTCTAGTGGCTATCGATCCCTGCTCCAGGTCCTATCACTGCTGTAGACTAGTGGCTATCGATCCCTGCTCCAGGTCCTATCACTGCTGTAGACTAGTGGCTATCGATCCCTGCTCCAGGTCATATCACTGCTGTAGACTAGTGGCTATCGATCCCTGCTCCAGGTCATATCACTGCTGTAGACTAGTGGCTATCGATCCCTGCTCCAGGTCATATCACTGCTGTAGACTAGTGGCTATCGATCCCTGCTCCAGGTCATATCACTGCTGTAGACTAGTGGCTATCGATCCCTGCTCCAGGTCCTATCACTGCTGTAGACTAGTGGCTATCGATCCCTGCTCCAGGTCATATCACTGCTGTAGACTAGTGGCTATCGATCCCTGCTCCAGGTCATATCACTGCTGTAGACTAGTGGCTATCGATCCCTGCTCCAGGTCATATCACTGCTGTAGACTAGTGGCTATCGATCCCTGCTCCAGGTCATATCACTGCTGTAGACTAGTGGCTATCGATCCCTGCTCCAGGTCATATCACTGCTGTAGACTAGTGGCTATCGATCCCTGCTCCAGGTCATATTACTGCTGTAGACTAGTGGCTATCGATCCCTGCTCCAGGTCATATCACTGCTGTAGACTAGTGGCTATCGATCCCTGCTCCAGGTCCTATCACTGCTGTAGACTAGTGGCTATCGATCCCTGCTCCAGGTCATATCACTGCTGTAGACTAGTGGCTATCGATCCCTGCTCCAGGTCCTATCACTGCTGGAGACTAGTGGCTATCGGTCCCTGCTCCAGGTCATATCACTGCTGGAGACTAGTGGCTATCGGTCCCTGCTCCAGGTCATATCACTGCTGTAGACTAGTGGCTATCGGTCCCTGCTCCAGGTCATATCACTGCTGTAGACTAGTGGCTATCGGTCCCTGCTCCAGGTCCTATCACTGCTGTAGACTAGTGGCTATCGATCCCTGCTCCAGGTCCTATCACTGCTGTAGACTAGTGGCTATCGGTCCCTGCTCCAGGTCCTATCACTGCTGTAGACTAGTGGCTATCGGTCCCTGCTCCAGGTCCTATCACTGCTGTAGACTAGTGGCTATCGGTCCCTGCTCCAGGTCATATCACTGCTGTAGACTAGTGGCTATCGATCCCTGCTCCAGGTCATATTACTGCTGTAGTCTAGTGGCTATCGATCCCTGCTCCAGGTCATATCACTGCTGTAGACTAGTGGCTATCGGTCCCTGCTCCAGGTCATATCACTGCTGTAGACTAGTGGCTATCGATCCCTGCTCCAGGTCATATCACTGCTGTAGACTAGTGGCTATCGGTCCCTGCTCCAGGTCATATCACTGCTGTAGACTAGTGGCTATCGATCCCTGCTCCAGGTCCTATCACTGCTGTAGACTAGTGGCTATCGATCCCTGCTCCAGGTCATATCACTGCTGTAGACTAGTGGCTATCGGTCCCTGCTCCAGGTCATATCACTGCTGTAGACTAGTGGCTATCGGTCCCTGCTCCAGGTCCTATCACTGCTGTAGACTAGTGGCTATCGGTCCCTGCTCCAGGTCATATCACTGCTGTAGACTAGTGGCTATCGATCCCTGCTCCAGGTCATATTACTGCTGTAGTCTAGTGGCTATCGATCCCTGCTCCAGGTCATATCACTGCTGTAGACTAGTGGCTATCGGTCCCTGCTCCAGGTCATATCACTGCTGTAGACTAGTGGCTATCGATCCCTGCTCCAGGTCATATCACTGCTGTAGACTAGTGGCTATCGGTCCCTGCTCCAGGTCATATCACTGCTGTAGACTAGTGGCTATCGATCCCTGCTCCAGGTCATATCACTGCTGTAGACTAGTGGCTATCGGTCCCTGCTCCAGGTCATATCACTGCTGTAGACTAGTGGCTATCGATCCCTGCTCCAGGTCCTATCACTGCTGTAGACTAGTGGCTATCGATCCCTGCTCCAGGTCATATCACTGCTGTAGACTAGTGGCTATCGATCCCTGCTCCAGGTCATATCACTGCTGTAGACTAGTGGCTATCGGTCCCTGCTCCAGGTCCTATCACTGCTGTAGACTAGTGGCTATCGATCCCTGCTCCAGGTCCTATCACTGCTGTAGACTAGTGGCTATCGATCCCTGCTCCAGGTCATATCACTGCTGTAGACTAGTGGCTATCGGTCCCTGCTCCAGGTCCTATCACTGCTGTAGACTAGTGGCTATCGATCCCTGCTCCAGGTCATATTACTGCTGTAGTCTAGTGGCTATCGATCCCTGCTCCAGGTCATATCACTGCTGTAGACTAGTGGCTATCGGTCCCTGCTCCAGGTCATATCACTGCTGTAGACTAGTGGCTATCGGTCCCTGCTCCAGGTCATATCACTGCTGTAGACTAGTGGCTATCGATCCCTGCTCCAGGTCATATCACTGCTGTAGACTAGTGGCTATCGATCCCTGCTCCAGGTCATATCACTGCTGTAGACTAGTGGCTATCGATCCCTGCTCCAGGTCATATCACTGCTGTAGACTAGTGGCTATCGATCCCTGCTCCAGGTCATATCACTGCTGTAGACTAGTGGCTATCGATCCCTGCTCCAGGTCATATTACTGCTGTAGACTAGTGGCTATCGATCCCTGCTCCAGGTCATATCACTGCTGTAGACTAGTGGCTATCGATCCCTGCTCCAGGTCCTATCACTGCTGTAGACTAGTGGCTATCGATCCCTGCTCCAGGTCATATCACTGCTGTAGACTAGTGGCTATCGATCCCTGCTCCAGGTCCTATCACTGCTGGAGACTAGTGGCTATCGGTCCCTGCTCCAGGTCATATCACTGCTGGAGACTAGTGGCTATCGGTCCCTGCTCCAGGTCATATCACTGCTGTAGACTAGTGGCTATCGGTCCCTGCTCCAGGTCATATCACTGCTGTAGACTAGTGGCTATCGGTCCCTGCTCCAGGTCCTATCACTGCTGTAGACTAGTGGCTATCGATCCCTGCTCCAGGTCCTATCACTGCTGTAGACTAGTGGCTATCGGTCCCTGCTCCAGGTCCTATCACTGCTGTAGACTAGTGGCTATCGGTCCCTGCTCCAGGTCCTATCACTGCTGTAGACTAGTGGCTATCGGTCCCTGCTCCAGGTCATATCACTGCTGTAGACTAGTGGCTATCGATCCCTGCTCCAGGTCATATTACTGCTGTAGTCTAGTGGCTATCGGTCCCTGCTCCAGGTCATATCACTGCTGTAGACTAGTGGCTATCGGTCCCTGCTCCAGGTCATATCACTGCTGTAGACTAGTGGCTATCGATCCCTGCTCCAGGTCATATCACTGCTGTAGACTAGTGGCTATCGGTCCCTGCTCCAGGTCATATCACTGCTGTAGACTAGTGGCTATCGATCCCTGCTCCAGGTCCTATCACTGCTGTAGACTAGTGGCTATCGATCCCTGCTCCAGGTCATATCACTGCTGTAGACTAGTGGCTATCGGTCCCTGCTCCAGGTCATATCACTGCTGTAGACTAGTGGCTATCGGTCCCTGCTCCAGGTCCTATCACTGCTGTAGACTAGTGGCTATCGGTCCCTGCTCCAGGTCATATCACTGCTGTAGACTAGTGGCTATCGATCCCTGCTCCAGGTCATATTACTGCTGTAGTCTAGTGGCTATCGATCCCTGCTCCAGGTCATATCACTGCTGTAGACTAGTGGCTATCGGTCCCTGCTCCAGGTCATATCACTGCTGTAGACTAGTGGCTATCGATCCCTGCTCCAGGTCCTATCACTGCTGTAGACTAGTGGCTATCGATCCCTGCTCCAGGTCATATCACTGCTGTAGACTAGTGGCTATCGATCCCTGCTCCAGGTCATATCACTGCTGTAGACTAGTGGCTATCGGTCCCTGCTCCAGGTCATATCACTGCTGTAGACTAGTGGCTATCGATCCCTGCTCCAGGTCCTATCACTGCTGTAGACTAGTGGCTATCGATCCCTGCTCCAGGTCATATCACTGCTGTAGACTAGTGGCTATCGATCCCTGCTCCAGGTCATATCACTGCTGTAGACTAGTGGCTATCGGTCCCTGCTCCAGGTCCTATCACTGCTGTAGACTAGTGGCTATCGATCCCTGCTCCAGGTCCTATCACTGCTGTAGACTAGTGGCTATCGATCCCTGCTCCAGGTCATATCACTGCTGTAGACTAGTGGCTATCGGTCCCTGCTCCAGGTCCTATCACTGCTGTAGACTAGTGGCTATCGATCCCTGCTCCAGGTAATATTACTGCTGTAGTCTAGTGGCTATCGATCCCTGCTCCAGGTCATATCACTGCTGTAGACTAGTGGCTATCGGTCCCTGCTCCAGGTCATATCACTGCTGTAGACTAGTGGCTATCGGTCCCTGCTCCAGGTCATATCACTGCTGTAGACTAGTGGCTATCGATCCCTGCTCCAGGTCATATCACTGCTGTAGACTAGTGGCTATCGATCCCTGCTCCAGGTCCTATCACTGCTGTAGACTAGTGGCTATCGATCCCTGCTCCAGGTCATATCACTGCTGTAGACTAGTGGCTATCGATCCCTGCTCCAGGTCATATCACTACTGTAGACTAGTGGCTATCGATCCCTGCTCCAGGTCATATCACTGCTGTAGACTAGTGGCTATCGATCCCTGCTCCAGGTCATATCACTGCTGTAGACTAGTGGCTATCGATCCCTGCTCCAGGTCCTATCACTGCTGTAGTCTAGTGGCTATCGATCCCTGCTCCAGGTCATATCACTGCTGTAGACTAGTGGCTATCAATCCCTGCTCCAGGTCCTATCACTGCTGTAGACTAGTGGCTATCGATCCCTGCTCCAGGTCATATCACTGCTGTAGACTAGTGGCTATCGATCCCTGCTCCAGGTCCTATCACTGCTGTAGACTAGTGGCTATCGATCCCTGCTCCAGGTCATATCACTGCTGTAGACTAGTGGCTATCGATCCCTGCTCCAGGTCATATTACTGCTGTAGACTAGTGGCTATCGATCCCTGCTCCAGGTCATATCACTACTGTAGACTAGTGGCTATCGATCCCTGCTCCAGGTCATATCACTGCTGTAGACTAGTGGCTATCGATCCCTGCTCCAGGTCATATCACTGCTGTAGACTAGTGGCTATCGATCCCTGCTCCAGGTCCTATCACTGCTGTAGTCTAGTGGCTATCGATCCCTGCTCCAGGTCATATCACTGCTGTAGACTAGTGGCTATCGATCCCTGCTCCAGGTCATATCACTGCTGTAGACTAGTGGCTATCGATCCCTGCTCCAGGTCATATCACTGCTGTAGACTAGTGGCTATCGATCCCTGCTCCAGGTCATATCACTGCTGTAGACTAGTGGCTATCGATCCCTGCTCCAGGTCATATTACTGCTGTAGACTAGTGGCTATCGATCCCTGCTCCAGGTCATATCACTGCTGTAGACTAGTGGCTATCGATCCCTGCTCCAGGTCCTATCACTGCTGTAGACTAGTGGCTATCGATCCCTGCTCCAGGTCATATCACTGCTGTAGACTAGTGGCTATCGATCCCTGCTCCAGGTCCTATCACTGCTGGAGACTAGTGGCTATCGGTCCCTGCTCCAGGTCATATCACTGCTGGAGACTAGTGGCTATCGGTCCCTGCTCCAGGTCATATCACTGCTGTAGACTAGTGGCTATCGATCCCTGCTCCAGGTCATATTACTGCTGTAGACTAGTGGCTATCGATCCCTGCTCCAGGTCATATCACTACTGTAGACTAGTGGCTATCGATCCCTGCTCCAGGTCATATCACTGCTGTAGACTAGTGGCTATCGATCCCTGCTCCAGGTCCTATCACTGCTGTAGTCTAGTGGCTATCGATCCCTGCTCCAGGTCATATCACTGCTGTAGACTAGTGGCTATCAATCGCTGCTCCAGGTCCTATCACTGCTGTAGACTAGTGGCTATCGATCCCTGCTCCAGGTCATATCACTGCTGTAGACTAGTGGCTATCGATCCCTGCTCCAGGTCATATCACTGCTGTAGACTAGTGGCTATCGGTCCCTGCTCCAGGTCCTATCACTGCTGTAGACTAGTGGCTATCGATCCCTGCTCCAGGTCATATCACTGCTGTAGACTAGTGGCTATCGATCCCTGCTCCAGGTCATATCACTGCTGTAGACTAGTGGCTATCGATCCCTGCTCCAGGTCATATCACTACTGTAGACTAGTGGCTATCGATCCCTGCTCCAGGTCATATCACTGCTGTAGACTAGTGGCTATCGATCCCTGCTCCAGGTCATATCACTGCTGTAGACTAGTGGTTATCGATCCCTGCTCCAGGTCCTATCACTGCTGTAGTCTAGTGGCTATCGATCCCTGCTCCAGGTCATATCACTGCTGTAGACTAGTGGCTATCGATCCCTGCTCCAGGTCATATCACTGCTGTAGTCTAGTGGCTATCGATCCCTGCTCCAGGTCCTATCACTGCTGTAGACTAGTGGCTATCGATCCCTGCTCCAGGTCCTATCACTGCTGTAGACTAGTGGCTATCGATCCCTGCTCCAGGTCATATCACTGCTGTAGACTAGTGGCTATCGATCCCTGCTCCAGGTCATATCACTGCTGTAGACTAGTGGCTATCGATCCCTGCTCCAGGTCATATCACTGCTGTAGACTAGTGGCTATCGATCCCTGCTCCAGGTCATATCACTGCTGTAGACTAGTGGCTATCGATCCCTGCTCCAGGTCCTATCACTGCTGTAGACTAGTGGCTATCGATCCCTGCTCCAGGTCATATCACTGCTGTAGACTAGTGGCTATCGATCCCTGCTCCAGGTCATATCACTGCTGTAGACTAGTGGCTATCGATCCCTGCTCCAGGTCATATCACTGCTGTAGACTAGTGGCTATCGATCCCTGCTCCAGGTCATATCACTGCTGTAGACTAGTGGCTATCGATCCCTGCTCCAGGTCATATCACTGCTGTAGACTAGTGGCTATCGATCCCTGCTCCAGGTCATATTACTGCTGTAGACTAGTGGCTATCGATCCCTGCTCCAGGTCATATCACTGCTGTAGACTAGTGGCTATCGATCCCTGCTCCAGGTCCTATCACTGCTGTAGACTAGTGGCTATCGATCCCTGCTCCAGGTCATATCACTGCTGTAGACTAGTGGCTATCGATCCCTGCTCCAGGTCATATCACTGCTGTAGACTAGTGGCTATCGGTCCCTGCTCCAGGTCATATCACTGCTGTAGACTAGTGGCTATCGGTCCCTGCTCCAGGTCATATCACTGCTGTAGACTAGAATGCCCATAGGTACAGATCTAGGATCAGTTACCCCTCCCTAACCTGTTCACATGAAATTATGAAATGTTCCTTTCCCCTATGGTCTAGACCAATGATGTATGAACATACAGTGCCTTCAGAAAGTATTCACACCCCTTGACATTTTTGTTACAGCCTGAATTTAAAATTGATTAAATATATTTTTTGTAAACACCAATACCCCATAATGTCAAAGTGGAATTTTATCATCAGACGTTTTACAAATGAATAAAAAAGGAAAAGCTGAAATGTCTTGAGTCAATTTGTTATGGCAAGCCTAAATAAGTTCAGAAGTAAAAATGTGCTCAACAAGTCACATAAGTTGCATGGGCTCTGTGTGCCATAATAGTGTTTAACCAGATTTTTGAATGACTACCTCCTCACTGTACCCCACACATACAATTATCTATAAGGTCCCTCAGTCGAGCAGTGAATATCAAAAAACGATTCAACCACAAAGAACAGGGAGGTTTTCCAATGTCTCGCAAAGAAGGGCACATATACGTAGATGGGTAAAAATAAAAAAACAGACATTGAATATCCCTTTGAGCATGGTGAAGTTATTAATTACACTTTGGATGGTGTATCAATACACCCAGTCACTACGAAGATACAGGCGTCCTTCCTAACTCATTCCCAGAGAGGAAGAAAACCACTCAGGGATTTCACCATGAGGTCAATGGTCACTTTAAAACAGTTACAGAGATGAATGATTGTGATAAGAGAACTGAGGAAGGATCAACAACATTGTAGTTACTCCACAATACTAACCTAATTGACAGAGTGAAAAGAAGGAAGCCTGTACAGAATACAAATATTCCAAAACATGCATCCTGTTTGCAACAAGGCACTAAAGTAATACTGCAAAAGAAAATTGCAAAGCAATTAACTTTTTGTCCTGAAATATAAAGTGTTATGTTTGGGGCAAATCCAATACAACACATTACTGAGTACCACTCTCCATATTTTCAAGCATAGTGGTGGCTGCATCATGTTATGGGTACAGTGGCTTGTGAAAGTATTCACCCCCCTTGGCATTTTTCCTATTTTGTTGCCTTACAACCTGGAATTAAAATTGATTTTTTTTGGGGGGGGTTGTATAATTTGATTTACACAACTCACTTTGAAGATGCAACATATTTTTTCTTGTGAAACAAAGAAATAAGACAAAAAAAAACAGGACTTGAGCGTGCATAACTATTCACCCCCCAAAAGTCAATACTTTGTAGCAATTACAGCTGCAAGTCTCTTGGGGTATGTCTCTATAAGCTTGGCACATCTAGCCACTGGGATTTTTGCCCATTCTTCAAGGCAAAACTGCTCCAGCTCCTTCAAGTTGGATGGGTTCCGCTGGTGTACAGCAATCTTTAAGTCATACCACAGATTCTCAATTGGATTGAGGTCTGGGCTTTGACTAGGCCATTCCAAGACATTTAAATGTTTCCCCTTAAACCACTCGAGTGTTGCTTTAGCAGTATGCTTAGGGTCATTGTCCTGCTGGAAGGTGAACCTCATTCCCAGTCTCAAATCTCTGGAAGACTGAACCAGGTTTCCCTCAAGAATTTCCCTGTATTTAGCGCCATCCCTTATTCCTTCAATACTGACCAGTTTCCCAGTCCCTGCCGATGAAAAACATCCCCACAGCATGATGCTGCCATCACTATGCTTCACTGTGGGGATGGTGTTCTTGGGGTGATGAGGTGTTGGGTTTGCGCCAGACATAGCGTTTTCCTTGATGGCCAAAAAGCTCAATTTTAGTCTCATCTGACCAGAGTACCTTCTTCCATATGTTTGGGGAGTCTCCCACATGGCTTTTGGCGAACACCAAAGGTATTTGCTTATTTTTTTCTTTAAGCAATGGCTTTTTTCTGGTCACTCTTCTGTAAAGCCCAGCTCTGTGGAGTGTACGGCTTAAAGTGGTCCTATGGAAATATACTCCAATCTCTGCTGTGGAGCTTTGTAGCTCCTTCAGGGTTATCTTTGGTCTCTTTGTTGCCTCTGATTAATGCCCTCCTTGCCTGGTCCGTGAGTTTTGGTGGGCGGCCCTCTCTTGGCAGGTTTGTTGTGGTGCCATATTCGTTCAATTTTTTAATAATGGATGTAATGCAGATCCGTTGGATGTTTCAAAGTTGCTGATATTTTTTTTATAACCCAACCCTGATCTGTACTTCTCCACAACCTTGTCCCTGACCTGTTTGGAGAGCTCCTTGGTCTTCATGGTGCCGCTTGCTTAGTGGTGGCCCTTGCTTAGTGGTGTTGCAGAACAGGTGTGTGTATATATCCTGAGATCATGTGACAGATCATGTGACAGATTGCACACAGGTGGACTTTATTTAACTAATTATGTGACTTCTAAAGGTAATTGGTTGCACCAGATCTTATTTAGGGGCTTCATAGCAAAGGGGGTGAATACATATGCACGCACCACTTTTACGTTTATTTATTATTTAGCATTTTTTTAAAAACAAGTTTGGACTATTTTGTGTATGTCCATTACCTGAAATCCCAATAAAAATACATTTAAATTACAGGATGTAATGCAACAAATAGGAAAAAACGCCAAGGGGGATCAATTATTTTGCAAGGCACTGTATGCTTGTAATTGTTAAAGGACTGGGGAGTTTTTCAGCATAAAAAAGAAACGGAATGGAGCTATGCACAGGCAAAATCCTAGAGGAAAACCTGGTTGTCTGCTTTCCACTAGACACCGAGAGATGAATTCACCTTTCAGCAGGACAATAACCTAAAACACAAGGCCAAATCTACACCGGAGTTGCTTACCAAGAAGACTGTGAATGTTCCTGAGTGGCCGAGTTACAGTTTTGTCTGAAATCTACTTGAAAATCTATGGCAGGACCTGAAAATGGTTGTCTAGCAATGATCAACAACTAATTTGACAGAGCTTGAAGAATTTTGAAAAGAATAATGGACAAATGTTGCAAAATCTAGGTGTTGAAAGCTCTTAGAAACGTACCCAGAAAGACTCAACGCTGTAATTGCTGCCAAATGTGATTCTAACATGTATTGACTCGGGTGTGAAAACTTATGTAAATGAGAGATTTCTGTATTTCATTTCCAATAAATGTGCATACATTTATAAAAACATGTTTTCACGTTGTCATTATGGGGTATTGTGTGTAGATGGGTGAGAAATATATTTAATCGATTTTGAATTCATTCTCTAACACAACAAAATGTGGAATAAGTCAAGGGGTATGAATACTTTCCTAAGGCACTGTATAAATATGTCATGAATGTGAGTATGGTGCAAAGTGCAGACATAGGTCTAGGTCTCCCACTGGAGTAGAATAGTCTGACTGACAAACAAAGAAGGCCTTGTGTTTCTTTTATTGTAGAAAACCTATATAAAGACACTTCATCCTCATGATTTGAGGGTTAATTTATGTGCTGTGTTAACTGAAGGACAGAAAAAGCTATGATGGCAAGGGATACTGTTAAAGGCAACGGTTGTGTGTGTGTGTGTGTGTGTGTGTGTGAACCGTGTGTGTGTTGAGCCTATTCTAACCTTGTCTACCTGCATTCTCCAGGTATGGGATCTTTGAGCGCTGCAGAGAGCTGGTGGAGGCGGGCTATGACGTTCAGCAGCCGGACAAAGAGAACGTCACACTCCTGCACTGGGCCTCCATCAACAATAGAATAGACTTGGTCAAGTGAGTGACACTCTCACACAACCTCACACAACCTCACACTGAAGAACCCAATGCCCTTGACCTCATCTCACTATTCAACTGTCTTACATGTGATTTATGAGTTGCAGTAAACCTACATGTACACGTGAAACGCTATTCCCAACACCCACCTATGGGATGTTTCTCCCAGTCAGATTGGATCTCATGCAAGCATACAGTCCTATATCCCTAAACTCACATACAGTCCTATAGCCCTAAACTCACATACAGTCCTATATCCCTAAACTCACATACAGTCCTATAGCCCTAAACTCACATACAGTCCTATATCCCTAAACTCACATACAGTCCTGCCCTAAACTCACATACAGTCCTATATCCCTAAACTCACATACAGTCCTATAGCCCTAAACTCACATACAGTCCTATAGCCCTAAACTCACATACAGTCCTATAGCCCTAAACTCACATACAGTCCTATAGCCCTAAACTCACATACAGTCCTATAGCCCTAAACTCACATACAGTCCTATAGCCCTAAACTCACATACAGTCCTATAGCCCTAAACTCACATACAGTCCTATAGCCCTAAACTCACATACAGTCCTATAGCCCTAAACTCACATACAGTCCTATAGCCCTAAACTCACATACAGTCCTATAGCCCTAAACTCACATACAGTCCTATAGCCCTAAACTCACATACAGTCCTATAGCCCTAAACTCGCATACAGTCCTATAGCCCTAAACTCGCACAGTCCTATAGTCCCTAAACTCGCATACAGTCCTATAGCCCTAAACTCGCATACAGTCCTGCCCTAAACTCACATACAGTCCTATAGCCCTAAACTCACATACAGTCCTATAGCCCTAAACTCACATACAGTCCTATAGCCCTAAACTCGCATACAGTCCTATAGCCCTAAACTCACATACAGTCCTATAGCCCTAAACTCACATACAGTCCTATATCCCTAAACTCACATACAGTCCTATATCCCTAAACTCACATACAGTCCTATAGCCCTAAACTCGCATACAGTCCTATAGCCCTAAACTCACATACAGTCCTATAGCCCTAAACTCACATACAGTCCTATAGCCCTAAACTCACATACAGTCCTATAGCCCTAAACTCACATACAGTCCTATAGCCCTAAACTCACATACAGTCCTATAGCCCTAAACTCACATACAGTCCTATAGCCCTAACGCCTCGATCACACCGACAGTGTCATTGCGTTTTGGTACATCCAGAAGTACATTCATTTTCAATGGATCGCTGCGTTTGCCTTGCAGCATTGCATTGCAGAGGCAGTTGCAGTGCATTCTGTGTGGTGCATACGTTGGATTTATCAAGGGATGTGTCATATTGTATGTGTAGATGGCTTGACAGAAATGGTAGCAGAAGGTGAATGTTGAACTTTTGTTGCACACATATCCAGATGATGCTGCGTACCATTGTGCGCAGTGACGCTGTAGGTGTGGTCGAGTCGTATACTCACACACAGGACATAGGCCTGCATGGTCCTATACATTAGTGAAAACATTTTGCAACAGAAAACTAGTTTCTTATAGGACAAGTTCAGTTAGTCCCTCCCTCCCTCCCTGTTTGTTAGCTTCTGTTTGGTCCCTAGTGAAGTGGACCCAGGTGTGAGTGAATGCACTCATGCTACTGTGCTGTCTTTACCATACCATTGTGGTGCAGAGTGACGTCCTGCAACACACACACTGTACATTACAGGACTGAAACATTGCCAGACCCATGGTCCCTCTGTAGAAGAATAGAATCCCAAACCATTCTAATGCAGCATAGCAGGAAGGGAGAGAACAAGTTCCTGGATGTCTGCTAAGGTCTGAGCAATCAATTCCATTGAAAGGGCAGACACCCTCTTAATACGTTATATTCCTGGAGATCCTGATGCAATAGGAATAAAGCTGAATTTGTCCATCTGTTTCATCTCACTGCCTCAACAATCTAGTCTTTTCACCGCCTGTAGTTGTGTATGTGGGCTAAATGTATTTCTGACTGTGCCTCTGTCTGTAGGTACTACATATCGAAGGGGGCGATGGTGGACCAGTTGGGAGGTGACCTCAACTCCACACCACTGCATTGGGCCACAAGGTAAGAGTGACACCAGTAAATGAGGCATTAACAGACTCTGGTTCAGTCTGCTTTCCCGGACCAAAACGTTAGGTCCTGTTGGTTATGTTGATTTGTAGACACGACCACCTAGAGATAAAAGGGAAAGGTTATATACTGTACGAAGTAGAGATATTGTTTCCTGTAGACTCTCTCCTTTCCACTGTGTGGGTGTCATGGGGTGTGTTTCTGCTAAAGTCCTGTTCCCAGGAGTCACACGATACCTTCAGGGTTGTATGAACACCCTGTACTACCTCTCCTCCTCGCCCTGTCAGAGAGCTCTCTACTGCATTATTCATATGATCAGGGACCCCATACTTAGCCAGGGCTCACGGCTTTGTCAGCAACCCTCCCCTCCCTGCTAGTGACCTTTCACACTAGATAGGAGTGTAGCCCATCTCTCGGACCAGTAACACTTTCTATATGCGATTTATCTGTAGTATTGTGGATATAAGGACTGAATTGCAATGTTGTTGAGGATTGTGTTTGGATAAGTAGCTAGTGCAGCAATCTTCTTATTAAACCATCTCTCAATTGGATGTAGTATCTACGTTTGATTTGCATTACATTTTAGTCATTTAGCAGACGCTGTTATCCAGAGTTACATGAGTAGTTAGGGTTAAGTGCCTTGCTCAAGGGCACATCGACAGGTTTTTCACCTAGTCAGATCAGGGATTCAAACGGTTTCCTATCTACAAAACCCCCAGAGACTTTACATTTGGATATTGGTGCAATCTGTCATTTCCATTTCTGCTGTTAATAATGCTATGTTAATACGGGGGTTTGGCAAGTTTCTACTGTGCTGCAAATGAAAGTTACAGATTGCTCCTTTAAACAAACCAAAACCCAGAAGCATGTATAAATGCTAATACCACGCAATACCAGTTAGTTCTGGTGCTCATCAACATATCATATTGTGTGTGTGTCCACAGACAGGGCCACCTCTCCATGGTGGTGCAGCTGCTGAAGTATGGGTCAGACCCCTCGCTCATCGACGGAGAGGGCTGCAGCTGTGTCCACCTGGCCGCCCAGTTCGGACACACCTCCATCGTGGCTTACCTCATCGCCAAGGGCCAGGTACGCAGAGTGGACCAACCCCTAACCCTGTGTACTTGTGGAGATCTGAGAGGCTTTGATAGGTGTAAGCAATATTGTGAAAATTCTGTTTAGCCTATTAGAGGGCAATGTGGAGATATTACCATATTTCTTCAACCTATCAAATCCTCTCAGATCTCCACAAGTGCGTAGGAGCTAGGGGTTGATTTGGGATTGGCCATGAGGATATGGAACTTGCATCCATTGGATTTACTGTGACATCACCCTTGTGTTATATTTATTCTGATCTCAGCAGAACTGAAATAGTGTTCTTTCAAAGCTTTTCTCATTTATTCAAATCACAGAAGTTGTTGTTGTCAGCCACCAGGGGGTGTTGTTTCATTAGTTTTCCACAGCTGCATTCACATTGGGAGCGCTGCTAGGTTTTTCCTGGATCTGTTCAGTAGCGCAAACATCTTCAAAAAAGCAGAGTGTCGGTCTTCTCTCTGTCTATTGGGGGTTTGTGACCATGTGCTCTTTCTCCCTCTCCTCCAATAGGATGTGGACATGATGGATCAGAACGGCATGACTCCCTTGATGTGGGCAGCTTACAGGACACACAGGTGTGTGTGTGTGTGCCATGCATGCCATGCTGCCGTTCGCGTGGTTGCCGTGCCACGCGTTCACCCATATCCTTCACCTGTGGGATCGGCTGAGGGGTGGTGGGGGGGGTGCTGAGGAGTATTTCTGTCTGTAATAAAGCCCTTTTGTGGGGAAAAAAACATTCTGATTGGCTGGGCCTGGCTCCCCATTGGGTGGGCCTGGCTGGCAAGTGGGTGGGCCTATGCCCACCCATGGCTGCACCCCTGCCCAGTCATGTGACATTCATAGATTATGGCCTAATGAATTTATTTCAAAATGAACTGTAACTCAG
Source organism: Coregonus clupeaformis (assembly GCF_020615455.1). Lineage (NCBI taxonomy): Eukaryota > Metazoa > Chordata > Actinopteri > Salmoniformes > Salmonidae > Coregonus > Coregonus clupeaformis. The sequence continues at coordinate 19,310,917 of NC_059219.1, read as the reverse complement.
TAAAATCTTTGAAATTGTTGCATGTTGCGTTTTATATTTTTGTTCAGTATAGATACACAACATTTATAAATGGATCAAAAGACAGATAAGAGACTGATACTAAAAGCACAAAGAACAATGTGCAGTGGGCTAATACACTGGACTTCGACTGTCGTTAATTAGAGCACATTACACTACGACCCTTTGAGTCTCATAAATGGACAAAAAAGGCTTTGAACATGACCTTTGACCATTGTCCCATCCCAACAGCGTGGACCCCACCCGGCTACTGCTGACCTTCAACGTGTCGGTCAACCTGGGTGACAAGTACCACAAGAACACGGCTCTGCACTGGGCCGTGTTGGCCGGCAACACCACCGTCATCACCCTGCTGCTGGACTCCAACTCCAACGTGGACGCACAGAACATCAAGGTGAGGGGGCTGTGCAGCTTATCTGGGGTCAGCTTTGTATCTCCCCCCTAATGGTTAGGATTGGGGGAGGAGAAGCTGATCCTAGATCTGTACCTAGGGGGAAACTTCACCCCAGAGCCAGGCTATGTTACATAAGGCCCACATGTCTCCTACTAACCTTTGACCTGTAGAACATGCTTGTATCTTGTTACCTTTCATAGCTATCCTGTATCTCGTTACCTTTTATAGCTGTCCTGTATCCTGTTACCTTTCATAGCTGTCCTGTATCCTGTTACCTTTCATAGCTGTCCTGTATCTTATCTTTTATAGCTGTCCTGTATCTTGTTACCTTTCATAGCTGTCCTGTATCTTGTTACCTTTTTATAGCTATCCTGTATCCTGTTACCTTTCATAGCTGTCCTGTATCTTATATTTTATAGCTGTCCTGTATCTTGTTACCTTTCATAGCTATCCTGTATCTTGTTACCTTTCATAGCTGTCCTGTATCTTGTTACCTTTTTATAGCTATCCTGTATCCTGTTACCTTTCATAGCTGTCCTGTATCTTGTTACCTTTCATAGCTGTCCTGTATCTTGTTACCTTTCATAGCTATCCTGTATCTTGTTACCTTTTATAGCTGTCCTGTATCCTGTTACCTTTTATAGCTATCCTGTATCTCGTTACCTTTTATAGCTGTCCTGTATCATGTTACCTTTCATAGCTGTCCTGTATCCTGTTACCTTTTTATAGCTATCCTGTTACCTTTCATAGCTGTCCTGTATCTTGTTACCTTTCATAGCTGTCCTGTATCTTGTTACCTTTCATAGCTGTCCTGTTACCTTTTATAGCTATCCTGTTACCTTTCATAGCTATCCTGTATCTTGTTACCTTTCATAGCTGTCCTGTATCTTATCTTTTATAGCTGTCCTGTTACCTTTCATAGCTGTCCTGTATCTTGTTACCTTTCATAGCTGTCCTGTATCTTGTTACCTTTCATAGCTGTCCTGTATCTTGTTACCTTTTTATAGCTATCCTGTATCCTGTTACCTTTCATAGCTGTCCTGTATCTTGTTACCTTTCATAGCTGTCCTGTATCTTGTTACCTTTCATAGCTATCCTGTATCTTGTTACCTTTTATAGCTATCCTGTATCTTGTTACCTTTCATAGCTGTCCTGTATCTTGTTACCTTTCATAGCTATCCTGTATCTTGTTACCTTTCATAGCTGTCCTGTATCCTGTTACCTTTCATAGCTATCCTGTATCTTGTTACCTTTCATAGCTGTCCTGTATCTTATCTTTCATAGCTGTCCTGTATCTTGTTACCTTTCATAGCTGTTCTGTATCCTGTTACCTTTTATAGCTATCCTGTTACCTTTCATAGCTATCCTGTATCTTGTTACCTTTCATAGCTGTCCTGTATCTTGTTACCTTTCATAGCTATCCTGTTACCTTTTATAGCTGTCCTGTATCCTGTTACCTTTTATAGCTATCCTGTTACCTTTTATAGCTGTCCTGTTACCTTTCATAGCTATCCTGTATCCTATTACCTTTCATAGCTGTCCTGTATCTTATCTTTTATAGCTGTCCTGTATCTTGTTACCTTTCATAGCTATCCTGTATCCTGTTACCTTTCATAGCTATCCTGTATCCTGTTACCTTTCATAGCTATCCTGTATCCTGTTACCTTTCATAGCTATCCTGTATCCTGTTACCTTTCATAGCTGTCCTGCCATAACTTGAAAGGTGGAGCGTCAATATCCAGTGTGGCCAATTAGGATACCCGGATCACCATCAGTGTTTAGTGTCCATCCTCTAATCTTTCTCCTATCCTACTGTTTAGTGGTTATATAGATATAATAGATATAGATATAATAGAGATCCAGAATTAATAGAGCTATTTCAATCTGTGGTTTTTCCTGTGTCCTCAGAAGTCCTATGATCCGGTACTACTATCTGTGAATCAGGCTCTCTATGTGTTAAATTGTTACCGTGGTGATTAGCTGGTTGTTACCATGGTGATTAGGTGGTTAAACTGTCCTCTGGATGTATCCCTCTGTTGTCCTCCAGGGTGAGACGCCGCTGGACCTGGCCAAGCAGAGGAAAAACGTCTGGATGGTCAACCATTTGCAGGAGGCCCGGCAGGCCAAGGGCTACGACAGCCCTGGCTACCTGAAGAAGCTGAAGATGGACAAGGTAGAGACCAGGGAGGAGACTGAGTGGACATACACAAGCATGCAGGCTTAAGCGCACTCAGACTCGGACACACACACACTCACTCACGCACACACTTATTCGCGTAAGCATGTATGCAAACCCCCTCACACACACACACTCAAAAGATGGATAGGAACACACACACACACACACGTCACATGATTGTCCGCACAGTCTGTAGGATGAACCGTAGCACGTCCACTGTCAAGGCCTAAGTCTATCTCAGAATGACTTCTAGGTAGAGTTCCCTATACTAGCACATCCCTCCCAGTCTCCAGACTGTATCAAAACCCTCAGTGATATCACACAAGACCAAACTGTTCTCCAGACCCAACAAGGGCGTTTCAGGGTTAATACACCGGCCACCTTCACCATTTGGGTCATAATGGCCAAGTTCCAGGTCATCTTTTTTGCAGTCGCACCGCACAGATGATCAGATCTCACAATGCCTGGAGAAGTGTTAAACGTTGCTGGAACCACATTACATTACATTTGGTCATTGATAGGATATTACATTATTTTGATATAGCAATAGTCTGAGATGTGCCGCTTGATTGTCAAGAACAATGTGTAGGGTGAAGTTGCCCTTAGATGCTGATCTTGGGTCAGTTTTACATTTCCTCCACTTATGGTTAAGTCTAAAGAGCCTTCCGCCACCTGTCTTTCCGGCCAATAATCCCAGACCCTAAAATAAGCACCTTCGGGCCTAATTGCTGCTTTCTTGTTGACGAGAGACATACAGACAAAGGCTAACACTCTATTTAGACCTCCTCTGGCCTCTGTGTCTTGAAGTAATTGCGCATCCAAGGTAGTGATTTCTTGGAGTCTGAGGAACCCAGCTGTTTGTCTGCACGGACAGACCAGAGGATTGTGTCAAGGCCCTAATCAGTGAATAAGGTGAAGTGGCCCCTAGACGGTGATCTTGGGTCAGTTCAGCATTTTCCCCACTAATAGTTAAGGTTGGGTTTGGGGCATTGGAAGCTGATCATAGATCTGTACTTCACCCCAAAGCACTAATCAGCACCTTTAAGTCCAGTGCGCTAACCACCCTTGCTCTCTGGGACAGGATGAGCACATAGCACCCATTAGTTATACTTGTATCTTGTGATTTTCAAAGTTTTGCTTCTTGACCTTGCATTTCTGTTGTCTTTCAAATTCATACGCTGTCGCACTGGACGATGTAGGTTGTCAAGGTACATCTTTAGACAGAACTCCAGAGGGAGGCCCCATTAGCGGCTGTCACACTGTCACGCTATGACACAAGTCACCCGGCCAAGCTAGTATGTGCTAGTGCCAGAGAGGTTTGGAAGTCTAGAGACTAAACTAGCAATCACTGCCACGAGATTCAGGTTAGTTGTTTCCATACTAGTTGTTTATAGGAAGTGATCCCTTGTTGAGTCTCAACGTTCTCTCACCTTTCTGGCGCCAGCAGGCAGTCTTGCAGGGATGTAGCACGACAATGTGAAAGCGTCTCTTGATGATCTAGTCTTTTTTTTTTTTTTTTTTCTTACTAGCTCTGACTCTGCTGAAATGTACTTCCTATGACTGGCCCACCTAGCTATCTTAAGATGAATGCACTAACTGTAAATCGCTCTAGATAAGAGTGTCTGCTAAATGACTAAAATGTAGTCTAGGTTAAAGTACTGTCCTCTGTAGAGTGTAGATGGTTGGTGAGTTTTGCTAGAGTCAAACACACTCGAGTCCTTGATGGCCATGGTGTCAGCAGGTTTTTGTTCCTCCCTTGCACTAAATTGATCAAGTCAGGTAATTGTTTTAGACCTGGAAAACCTTCCAAACCAATCAGACTCTTAACATAAAGGGTGAAAACCAGCTACAGACATAGCGGCCCCCCAGGAATTTATTACGGTTACGTCCCAAATCACACCCTATTCCCTATAGGCTTATGAGCCCTGGTCAAAAGTAGGGCACTATACAGGGAATAGGAAGCCATTTGGGAGACAGCCTAAGAACCCCTGTGCTAGAACAATAGCTATCCAATCCCCTTTGGCTAGCTCTGGGCATGTTTACATCACTTTAGTGGATGACCCTATAGTTACACCGTCAAGAGTGCTTCCCTGCCTTGCTGTTACAACCTCTCTCCTCCTCTCCCTCTCCTCCTTCCCTCCCTCTATCTCTGGTCCTCCCCCTCCTCTCCTCCTTCCCTCCCTCTATCTCTGGTCCTCCCCCTCTCCCAGGAGTTCAGACAGAAGATCATGTTGGGGACCCCCTTCCTGGTGATCTGGCTGGTGGGCTTCATCGCTGACCTGGACATTGACTCCTGGCTCCTCAAGGGCCTGATGTACTGCGGCATGTGGGTCACTGTGCAGTTCCTCTCCAAGTACGTCACACACACACACCTTTGACAGTATATCTTGCTATCAATGTAGCCGTGTTGTGCAACAAACACACACACACACACACACACCCTTCTGCAGCCCCATCAGGTTAGGGCTTGGTTTATTTCTCTCTAACATGAGCCATGCCAGCAGGTTAGGGCTTGCTTTATTTCTCTCTAACATGAGCCATGCCAGCAGGTTAGGGCTTGCTTTATTTCTCTCTAACATGAGCCATGCCAGCAGGTTAGGGCTTGCTTTATTTCTCTCTAACATGAGCCATGCCAGCAGGTTAGGGCTTGCTTTATTTCTCTCTAACATGAGCCATGCCAGCAGGTTAGGGCTTGCTTTATTTCTCTCTAACATGAGCCATGCCAGCAGGTTAGGGCTTGCTTTATTTCTCTCTAACATGAGCCATGCCAGCAGGTTAGGGCTTGCTTTATTTCTCTCTAACATGAGCCATGCCAGCAGGTTAGGGCTTGCTTTATTTCTCTCTAACATGAGCCATGCCAGCAGGTTAGGGCTTGCTTTATTTCTCTCTAACATGAGCCATGCCAGCAGGTTAGGGCTTGCTTTATTTCTCTCTAACATGAGCCATGCCAGCAGGTTAGGGCTTGCTTTATTTCTCTCTAACATGAGACATGCCAGCAGGTTAGGGCTTGCTTTATTTCTCTCTAACATGAGCCATGCCAGCAGGTTAGGGCTTGCTTTATTTCTCTCTAACATGAGACATGCCAGCAGGTTAGGGCTTGCTTTATTTCTCTCTAACATGAGACATGCCAGCAGGTTAGGGCTTGCTTTATTTCTCTCTAACATGAGCCATGCCAGCAGGTTAGGGCTTGCTTTATTTCTCTCTATCTGGATGACTGTGATATGTAGTTCTAAAGGTTTTGTGGAGTGTGAGATTTGATGTTTTTTACTGCTGAATTCTAACAGTGATTCTCTCTCTTCTCTCTCTTCTCCTTCCTCCCCAGGTCTTTCTTTGACCACTCCATGCACAGCGCCCTGCCCCTGGGAATCTACCTGGCAACCAAGTTCTGGATGTACGTGACCTGGTTCTACTGGTTCTGGAATGATATCCTTCACAATAAGAGTCTCCTGGTTTCCTTGGCCTTTTCTCATTGCAAGCGTGATACATCAGTAAGCTGCTGTGCTGTACAACGGGGCTTTCGTTCACAGCGCAACATGGAAAGACAGCTGTGTGTGTCTATTCACCTCCTAAGAATCAATTATTTCATCAAGGAGGGAGTTGACTTCTGCGAATACTTGATTGATGGGTTTTGACTGAGAGCAAATGTGTATGAATACCTCCCCTGCGGCAATTGGTCCATTAGGGTGTCAGTCAAACTGCAGCCTATTCCAAACAGACAGATTGGCTTTCCCTTCTTCCATCTGGAACCCCTCTCGTCATGATCACTGGAGTGTGAGGCCAACTAAAGAGCGTTCACCTGCTCTCAGACTAGAATACAGAGAGCATTATAACACCCTCTAGGGCTCTTTCACTATTGTGTAAACGTTTGGCCCACAACAATGCAAATGTTTCAGTTGACGGCAGATTAATTATTTCTATATGCTATCCACCATTGCATTTGCGTCACAGATTACATCAGAGGCACTTGTGATGCAACCCTATTGGTTGCTTTGAGTTTGTTGATTATGACAACATTTAACATTTAAGTAATTTAGTAGACGCTCTTATCCAGAGCGACTTACAAATTGGGGCATTCAACTTAGGATAGCCAGTGGGACAACCACACTTTTTTTTATGGGGGAGGGGGGGGTTAGAAGGATTACATTTACATTTTAGTCATTTAGCAGACGCTCTTATCCAGAGCGACTTACAGTTAGTGAATACATATTTTTTTTATACTGCCCCCCCGTGGGAATCGAACCCACAACCCTGGCGTTGCAAACGCCATGCTCTATCAACTGAGCTACATCCCTGCCGGCCATTCCCTCCCCTACCCTGGACGACGCTGGGCCAATTGTGCGCCGCCCATGAGTCTCCCGGTCACGGCCGGCTGCGACAGAGCCTGGATTCGAACCAGGATCTAGTGGCACAGTTAGCACTGCGATGCAGTGCCTTAGACCACTGCGCCAGTTGAGCATTTTCCCCACTAATGGTTAAGATTGGGGGAGGCAACCCCGGAGCGTTCACAAACTCAAGCTGTCCCTCCTCATTCCAGTCCATCTGTGCCTCTTCGGGAAGTGGATGTTATGTAACTGAGGTGGTAACCTTGCCTGAGACCAGAAGACTTGCGTTACCTCCCGAGTTAATGCCTTGGCTGTAGCTCAGCAGGCTAACACAGTCTTGGCGTGCGCAGGAGACCGAGGTCTGTACCCAGTTGGTCACATGTAGTCTAAATGTCTATGATTGTTGTGATCTGGGTTGAATCTCATACAGCCATGGTGGTTGTGTGGTGGTTGTGTGGTGGTTGTACGGTGGTTGTGAGGCAGCCATGCGACGTCTCTGCAATAGTAATCAGTGGAGGCGGCTTGGCCTTTGTCTAGGCTTTGTGTCTGCATTGACTTCCAGGTGTGGGCTTGGTGTCTCTGGCTCTGTCTCCACCTGGTTCTCTCAGTCTGCAGCTGACTGGTTATCATTCAAAGCCTCCAGTTGAAATCAGATCATGTGTCTTGGGTGGAGCCCAAAGCGGTTGCCTTTTCAGCCCCAGCACGTATTTCCTTCTACATGGGACTCAAAGGAGAAAAGCTTTTCTCCTGGAAGTAGTTACAAGGACTGGGTCACCGCCACAGTTTTATTGTTACTGAAATAGTAGGAGACTGGGGGAGGAGGAGAGAGTAGATGTCTCTATTAGTAGGAGACTGGGGGAGGAGGAGAGAGTAGATGTCTCTAATAGTAGGAGACTGGGGAGGAGGAGAGAGTAGAAGTCTCTAATAGTAGGAGACTGGGGGAGGAGGAGAGAGTAGATGTCTCTATTAGTAGGAGACTGGGGGAGGAGGAGAGAGTAGAAGTCTCTAATAGTAGGAGACTGGGGAGGAGGAGAGAGTAGATGTCTCTATTAGTAGGAGACTGGGGGAGGAGGAGAGAGTAGATGTCTCTATTAGTAGGAGACTGGGGGAGGAGGAGAGAGTAGAAGTCTCTAATAGTAGGAGACTGGGGAGGAGGAGAGAGTAGAAGTCTATTAGTAGGAGACTGGGGAGGAGGAGAGAGTAGAAGTCTATTAGTAGGAGACTGGGGGAGGAGGAGAGAGTAGATGTCTCTATTAGTAGGAGACTGGGGAGGAGGAGAGAGTAGAAGTCTATTAGTAGGAGACTGGGGGAGGAGGAGAGAGTAGAAGTCTATTAGTAGGAGACTGGGAGAGGAGGAGAGAGTAGAAGTCTATTAGTAGGAGACTGGGGAGGAGGAGAGAGTAGAAGTCTATTAGTAGGAGACTGGGGGAGGAGGAGAGAGTAGAAGTCTATTAGTAGGAGACTGGGGAGGAGGAGAGAGTAGATGTCTCTAATAGTAGGAGACTGGGGAGGAGGAGAGAGTAGAAGTCTCTAATAGTAGGAGACTGGGGAGGAGGAGAGAGTAGAAGTCTATAATAGTAGGAGACTGGGGAGGAGGAGAGAGTAGAAGTCTATTAGTAGGAGACTGGGGAGGAGGAGAGAGTAGAAGTCTCTAATAGTAGGAGACTGGGGAGGAGGAGAGAGTAGAAGTCTATTAGTAGGAGACTGGGGAGGAGGAGAGAGTAGAAGTCTCTAATAGTAGGAGACTGGGGAGGAGGAGAGAGTAGAAGTCTATAATAGTAGGAGACTGGGGAGGAGGAGAGAGTAGAAGTCTATTAGTAGGAGACTGGGGGAGGAGGAGAGAGTAGAAGTCTATAATAGTAGGAGACTGGGGAGGAGGAGAGAGTAGAAGTCTATAATAGTAGGAGACTGGGGAGGAGGAGAGAGTAGAAGTCTATTAGTAGGAGACTGGGGGAGGAGGAGAGAGTAGAAGTCAAGTATGAATCTAGTCATTGTTGTCTCTAGTTGCCTGACAAGATGGATTCCTCCACTGAGCTGGCCCTGTAACATGCTCCTTTAAGGAGGACATTCAGTCTTCAGCCAGACGATGATGACTTGCAGTCAGAGGAGAGGTGGTGAGGAAAAACAGACTTCTCAGCACAGACTACCCTGCACCACACTGTATAGAGGTGTAGGGGGAGTTTGCCCCTAGACGCTGATCTCGGGTCAGTTTAGAATTTTCCCTGTTAAGGTTAGGATTGTGGGAGGGGAAGCTTGTCCTAGATCTGTACCTAAGAGAAATGTCACCCCGGGGCTGTATGGACAGCATGCTTCATAAATGCTTGGCGTGACCCTTTTGTTTGACCCTTGAGCGTCAGCCATCTTGTGTAATACCCCTTCCTCCTAAGCCATTCCAGAGACTAATTGCTGCTACGGGGAGGGCCTACACAACGCCTCAAGGGAAACATTGAAATGTCGTCCATATGAGAATCTCCATCGATCACTGTAAGAATTACCGGCTCCATGCCAACAGTATCACGGCCCATTGATTTAGTGGGACGATAAGGACTTCCATGCATGCATCCCAAATGGCACCCTGTTCCCTTTGTAGTGTACTACTTTATATGGAAATTCACTTTGTTCCACTACACTAAATGGGAAATAATATGGTGCCATTTGGGACGCAGCTCCACGTAGTTCATTTAGAGAGTTTATCTTATGAAGTAGCTAAATTGACATACAGAGGAAGAGGTAATTACAGCGCCCAGATTTCTTTGGTGATAATTCTACAGATTTATGACCTCATTCAGCCTTTAGAGACTGAAAGCGCTGTAGAGTATGGCTGAGACCCAAATAGCACACTATTTCCTATGTAGAGCTCTGGGGGGGCTATATGGCTCTGAGTTTCCTTCCTGGAATCTAGTTGAGGTTGTAATGCCGTGACTTAACTCCCCACCCCCACTGTAATTGAGGATATCCTTCTTGACGCTACCAGCCCACAGATGTCCTTGTGTCCCCCTAACTCCCCTCAACCCACACACACCCTTATCACTAGATGGCCATAAACACTTTAAACAGCTCTTGTGGACACAATCATTAATGACGTTAAGTCAACTCCATAATCTAAAGTCTATTTGGTCAGTCAATCAGATATGTTTCTCTCCTGTATGGAATCAACATTCTAACTACACACTGTGGGAGGTGCGTTTATGATTGGTTAAATGCACAAAGAAATGCCAATGTACCTTGGGTGTAGGCATTTCCTAAATACAGGAATACAAAAAATGTAAATACAATTCTGAAGTTGTAAATCCTAAGTAGGTTTATGTGATTGTTTCATTTGTAGTTCCTAATTACATGACTACAGGCCCTGTGAAAACTAAACCTGGGTTCTAGATAATAGAGAGATTGTATGGATCAACATTGGCATTTTAGGGTAAAGCCTAACCACTCCCTTTTGTTAGGCACACTCCGTTGCTTCTGTTGTATTTCCTGTACAAATTATGACGTGTGTGTGTGACTCGGGACTCTGGTTGGGTGAGAGTATGAGTCAAGCTTCCACTGAGCTGCTTTCCTCGTAGGCTGGAGTGGGCGGAGGGCGAGTCTTTTTACGTCCCAAATGGCACCCAATTCCCTTTTATAGTGCACTACATAGTCAAAAGTAGTGCACTACATAGAGAATAGGGTGCCATTTGGGACTCACCCTGTCTGTCGGGATGATGTCACTATGGCTAGTACCAAGCCAACCCAGTCATCTAGGTCCAATGCAGCTGTTTTTAACTCTGTATCAAATCATTTCTGGGTAACAATTAAGTACCTTACTGTGATTTGTTTTTCAATAAAAATGGTCAAAAAGAATAGATAGCGTCTTAACAAATAGTAATTTCTCAAGCAAGAATTTTGATAGGACTGTCTGGGAGTGGTCTGAGTAGGGAAAACTGAAAACTAGCTGTTATTGGCAGAGAGGTTTGGAACTCTCTTTCTTATTGGACTATTAACTAAGTTACCACCTGGTGACATCACCAGGCAGGCCAAAACTCCATCCCACCAAAGCAGGCTGAAGTTTCAGGCAGTCTTTCTAAAAGGGCATTCTCATAATTTTCACAATTTCACAGTATTATTCAACCTCATCGTAAGGAAGCATATATAAAACACAGGAAAATCACTGGCCCTCTAAACTCTTAACTGTACTCATCATGTCCTCTGAAGAAAATGACTGACCCAGTGCTTTCATTGGTCAAGATGGGTGAAATGTACCAAGATGTTAAAGCTGTCATCATCATAATCATCATCATAATCATGTTTTGCCAGTGAGTAGTTCACTCTTGTCAGATAATTGTAGATTCATATGCATTTGCTGTCTGACCTTGTCCAAAGACTGCTCACAGGGTAGTGAAACCAATATATCATTGTGTTATTTGGGTGAACCTTCCCTTTAAGAGCTGTAGTCACCTTTCAGTCAATCAGCCATCCTCCTGAACTCCTCTGTACATCTCCCGTTCGCCACCGTCCATCTGCCTTTCCTCCTGAACAGTGTCGGTCTGTTCTACAACTTCGGCAAGTCCTGGAAATCAGACCCAGGGATCATCAAAGCCTCAGAGGAACAGAAGAAAAAGGTAAACGCTGCCACTACCATGACGCTTGTACTACCATGACGCTGGTACTACCATGACGCTTGTACTACCATGACGCTGCCACTACCATGACGCTTGTACTACCATGACGCTTGTACTACCATGACGCTGGTACTACCATGACGCTTGTACTACCATGACGCTGCCACTACCATGACGCTTGTACTACCATGACGCTTGTACTACCATGACGCTGGTACTACCATGACGCTGGTACTACCATGACGCTTGTACTACCATGACGCTGCCACTACCATGACGCTGGTACTACCATGACGCTGGTACTACCATGACGCTGGTACTACCATGACGCTGGTACTACCATGACGCTTGTACTACCATGACGCTGCCACTACCATGACGCTGGTACTACCATGACGCTGGTACTACCATGACGCTGCCACTACCATGACGCTGGTACTACCATGACGCTGGTACTACCATGACGCTTGTACTACCATGACGCTTGTACTACCATGACGCTGCCACTACCATGACGCTGCCACTACCATGACGCTGCCACTACCATGACGCTGCCACTACCATGACGCTTGTACTACCATGGCGCTGGTACTACCATGACGCTTGTACTACCATGACGCTTGTACTACCATGACGCTGCCACTACCATGACGCTGCCACTACCATGACGCTGCCACTACCATGACGCTTGTACTACCATGACGCTGCCACTACCATGACGCTTGTACTACCATGACGCTTGTACTACCATGACGCTGCCACTACCATGACACCGGTACTACCATGACGCCGGTACTACCATGACGCTGGTACTACCATGACGCTGGTACTACCATGACGCTGGTACTACCATGACGCTGGTACTACCATGACGCTTGTACTACCATGACGCTGCCACTACCATGACGCCGGTACTACCATGACGCCGGTACTACCATGACGCCGGTACTACCATGACGCCGGTACTACCATGACGCCGGCACTACCATGACGCCGGTACTACCATGACGCTGGTACTACCCATGACGCTTCCACTACCCAACACACCACCATTTTGTTTTGAAATGGCAAGTAGAGGAAGGTGAGGTTGCCCATAGACACTGATCTTGGGTCAGTTTTGCCTTTTTGCCACTGATGGTGAAGCTGATCCTAGATCTGTACCTAAGAGAATCCCCCCGGAGCATGGAAAGTGCATGTTGAGAATTTGATTTGAAAACTAGGCACATTGCACCATTTTTCTTTAGCGAATCACCATAAGGCTGGGACGCACAACAATGTTTGGCCCAGGGGCCCAGTGTTAGAGGCATCCACTCTCTCTCTCTCCCCACAGCTCTGGAAGTAGTGTCTCACTATCACACTGATGGAGTATAATAGGGTTTCCAGCTCTTTACTGACCCCAGCTCAATCCTAATTGTGTGGGATTGATGAGACGGCAAAAAATAGCCCCCATCGTTAGCGCTCTGCAGTACTAACCAGAGCGTGGTCCACTGGGCTGGGCATAGCCCCCATCGTTAGTGCTCTGCAGTGCTAACCAGAGCGTGGTCCACTGGGCTGGGCATAGCCCCCATCGTTAGTGCTCTGCAGTGCTAACCAGAGCGTGGTCCACTGGGCTGGGCATAGCCCCCATCGTTAGCGCTCTGCAGTGCTAACCAGAGCGTGGTCCACTGGGCTGGGCATAGCCCACATCGTTAGCGCTCTGCAGTGCTAACCAGAGCGTGGTCCACTGGGCTGGGCATAGCCCCCATCGTTAGCGCTCTGCAGTGCTTTCCAGAGCGTGGTCCACTGGGCTGGGCATAGCCCCCATCGTTAGCGCTCTGCAGTGCTAACCAGAGCGTGGTCCACTGGGCTGGGCATAACCCCCATCGTTAGTGCTCTGCAGTGCTAACCAGAGCGTGGTCCACTGGGCTGGGCATAACCCCCATCGTTAGTGCTCTGCAGTACTAACCAGAGCGTGGTCCACTGGGCTGGGCATAGCCCCCATCGTTAGCGCTCTGCAGTGCTAACCAGAGCGTGGTCCACTGGGCTGGGCATAGCCCCCATCGTTAGCGCTCTGCAGTGCTAACCAGAGCGTGGTCCACTGGGCTGGGCAGCCGCCTCAGAAGCCTGCTGGCTCATTCGTAGTTCATACCAGCTCTCCTTCCTTGCTCTCAAGAGGGTAGCTAGCTAGTCATGTTCCCTCTGCAGTGTTCTCATTCCCCCTGCAGCCATGGCTCAGCAAGGTTCCTTCTGCTCCCATGACCCCCCTCTATCAGATACACATTTCAAAGTGAAACATTTTTTTCTCAATTTCGCTCACCGATAGCCTTCGCCTTGTCCCAGATCTGTTTGTGCTCTTGCCAACTCCATTGCTGTCCTTGTTTGGCATGACAATGAATGACAGGGAGTTATAGCACAAACAGAGACTGGCACTCAGACTAAGATGCTCTTGTCCTTTAACTGGCCCTTGCGCTGCAGCAGCCATACAAATATAATTTGATTGATAAATTGCAAATTCAATTCATTCTTTCCACGTCTTGCTCTCTCTCTCTCTCTCTCTTCTCCCCCTCCCTCTCTCTCTCTCTCTCTCTTTCTCCCCCTCCCTCTCTCTCTCTCTCTCCCCCCCTCCCTCTCTCTCTCTCCCCCTCTGCTCTTTCATCTCCAGACTATTGTTGAACTGGCGGAGACGGGCAGTCTGGATCTCAGCATATTCTGCAGTACTTGTTTGGTAAAGAAATGACTTTATTTTATTTATTTCTCTAAAGGTTTTGTACCGAGGTGTTTTGCATGGTTTGGGTTTAACTTTGTCATTCTATCAAGCTTCATTACATTTGTATCTATCCACACAGATACGGAAGCCCATCCGGTCCAAACACTGTGCTGTGTGCAACCGCTGTATCGCCAAGTTCGACCACCACTGCCCTTGGGTGGGCAACTGTGTCGGTATGTAACACACCAGGGCAGTATTTAGCTTTGCAACAACCCATTGCCCAGCAACCGGTGTTAGTGTAGCTGATTTGTCATTTCTGTCCACGGAATTAGAATATTCTTATGAGTTCCAAATTCCAGCCTAAGAAGCAGCACATGGCTCTGTTTAAAATAAATAAATAAATAAATAAAGAAGCTGCCACCCATCTGAATTCATTAGCTGTTCTGGCAGAATATAGAAAGGTGGGAGGCGCGTGTGTGTCTGTGTGTGCACGCTGCCCAGCTCCGTTGGCCGTGAAGCAGCAGCTGCCTGTTTTTCCCTCGACTGTTTGAACTGCCAGACAGATGGCCTCATGAACAGCCGACACGTGTCCAGACATGTCTGCCTGTGAACTCTGAGATGGAAGGAGGAAGGGGGGGTCATAAAGCATCCATGCTGTCCCCTAAGAGCCAGACAGGCAGGATGGAGCTTGCTTTTTAGTCAGGCAGCGACGTAGACGCACTACAAGCTACTCCCTAGAGGTCCTCAGTGTTTTGGCCAGGTGTCTAGTGGGACAGGAAAGGTGAGGCAATGCCAGGATGGACACTATTTTCAGTTCCTCAGTAAAGGGACAATAAGCATACAAAGGATGTGTCCCAAATGTCACCCTATTCCCTAGTGCACCACTTTTGACCCGAGCCCTGTGTGCTCTGGTCAACAATAGAGCAGTATATTTGGGACACATGGCAAGCCTACAAGTCCTGAGAGGTTCAAAGTACCATGGACATGACTCAAGTTTAAATTGAGTTGAAATCTCTTTCCTGTTGTTACCCTTTCCATTTCACAGTTTGCATAGCCAACAAAACCATGACTGTTTTGGAACGTATCCCCCTTCCCCCTTCACATCCTTTACCTTAGTCCAAACAGTGACTGGCAGCAGCCCCACACACCTGCTCTTGTATTTTGAGTATGACCCAACGAGCCGACTGACAGGTCTGACAACTACTTGGCCTCCTTCAATCCTACTCTGTACTCTTTCTCGGTCTCTCTCCTTCTCTCTCTCTCTCGCTCATATATTTGTCTTGACCTGGAGTGGCCAGGAGGAGAGTGAGGGATGAGGAGAGTGAGTGAGGGATGAGGAGAGTGAGGGACCAAACAGATGAGGCTTAACTCCCCCTCACTTTTCTCTGTCTGCTGTCAACAGGAAGTGGGAATCACCGCTACTTCATGGGCTACCTGTTCTTCCTGCTCTGCATGATCAGCTGGATGATCTACGGCTGCATCTGCTGTGAGTGGAACACCCCCAACCCACCAAGCCTCTTATTCTATACACACACCATGATTTCTTTATGCAATTCTACAGCTGTAAACAACCTAGCTTTTATACAGGATGTTTGGCTGCACCCCTCTGCCCAGTAATGTGAAATCCATAGATTAGGGCCTAATTAATTTATTTCAATTGACTGATTTCCTTATATGAACTGTAACTCAGTAAAATCTTTGAAATTGTTGCATGTTATTTTGCTATCTCTCTCTATTGGTTATGGTAGACCCATTATTTCATTTCTATGAACTTGTAATATAACCCTTTAATCATAGGTTGTCTGTGTAAACGCTCATACACTTGGCAATCATAGACTGCAGGATAAGGTTTAGCTGGATGGTTTAATCGTCAGCCCTACTCTATCACCCTAGAGTTCTTCCCTAACCCCTCTGCCCCTCTACCCAGACTGGAGGATCCACTGCGCCACCAACTACACCAAGGATGGTTTCTGGCTGTACCTGACGCAGATCGCCTCCTGCTCTCCCTGGATGTTCTGGATGTTCCTCAACAGTGTGTTCCACTTCATGTGGGTGGCTGTGCTAATCATGTGCCAGCTCTACCAGGTTAGAGAGACCATTGGTTGTTTGTTTAAGCTGCATTTAGCCAGGTGGGGTAAGTAAAGTAAGCCTGGTCCGTGCTAGAACGACCCATAGGACAGTAGCCTATATCCTGTTTAGATAAGTTAGAATCATATAATTGTCCATGGGATGCGTTCTACGTCCTTGACCCTCATCTTGACCCTTTGCAGTGATTGCATAGATAGGTCACTTTTTATTTGTTGTCCAAGTCTCCTTTTTATTTTTTCGTGACATTCTGTTCTATGTGTGTGTCCGCCCCTCTTCCAGATTGCTGGTCTGGGAATCACCACCAATGAGAGGATGAACGCCAGGAGATACAAGCACTTTAAAGTAACGGCCACGTCCATCGAGAGCCCCTTCAAGTGAGTACTAGCCCTCCCTCCAGATGCCTCTTTGCCAGTCTGTGTCCTCCTACCCAGAAATACTGACCTGATCCTGGGTCAGTACAGGATAATGTTGCCTTTAATGTTTTATATTCCCTCAATATTGACTGTTCCAGTTATGGTAACAATGGGTACGTTCTGGTGCTTACTTAAAGGGATGGTTCATCCAGTCTACGGGCCCATTTCCTAGACACAGATTAAGCCTAATACAGGACTCAAAAGCATTCTCAATGGAGATTCTCTATTGAAAGCGCCTTATAGTCCAGCACTAGACCTAATCTGTGTCTGGGGAAACTGGTCCTGCATGTTAGGGTGAAATGAATGTTACCTTGAGTTGTCTATGTGGGCAAATACTGACAAAATCCACAATAATCCGTTGTTACTTTTGCTACAGGCAGTAGCTGGCGTGATTTAGCATCATCCCCCGAATTCTCATTTGTTAATATTTCCCTGATATTAGCAAAGCTGCACTACAAGCCAAAACGTCACCTGATACACATGGTGTAGTACTTTATCAATGGATCCCAAAGACATGTAGAAATAGTTATTAGGTCATGATGTAAACATTTAATTTCTCTCCCTCTCCGTAGTCACGGGTGTGTACGGAACCTCATAGACTTCTTTGAGATTCGCTGCTGCGGCCTGATCCGGCCCAAGGCGATAGACTGGACCACACAGTACACAATCGAGTACGACCAGACGTCCGGGTCGGGCTACCAGCTGGTGTAGACGAGAAGAGAGGAGAGGGGGAGTGGAGTGGCGGTGTCTAGAGGAGGAGGTTCAATATCGGAGCCAGGCTCGGACCTTCTTCCTCACCGATTCAGACTGAGAAAACCAGCCAGGAACTAGCATGCTGTTACGGGACACCACATACACCACCATAAGACCAACACCTACTACTACTACTACTAGTCTACATGAAACCACCTCCATTACTGTACCCAGCACGACCTCAGAGCCCCTCCTGGGGGGGCCTTCTCCTCTGCTGGTCCCCCCTGGTCTCTCCTGCCCATGGACGGTGCACCGCTGCCAGGAGCGGCAGGGAGAGAGGCAGAGGGAGGAGGAGGAGGAGAAAAGAGAATATATAAAGAAAAATAAAAAAGGAATCTTTATATGTTTGCTGTACTGGAGTCATCATGCTGCGGGGCAGGCAGTACGATTGACGGCAGCATCATTTTGTTTCCCTTTTTGGTTAATTTTTCCCTTCAAAAAAAAAAAAAAAGAAAATACATTTTTCACATTCATCTTTATTTTATTTTTTTCATCTTGTTGCCCTGTAGATTTTTTTTGGTCCGTTTCATTTTTTTATTGTGCTCAAAACTCTGCTGTTCCTTTTAGAACTGTGGTGGCTAGGGAGTCAGAGGAAGGAAGGCCTTTTAAGGAAGAAGTTGGTTCTTAAACAGGATTTTGATAACGGATGGTTACTATGGCATGGTCATGTACCATCATTCAAGTCTTTGTGCAAGTTACCCTAAGGATTGCTTAGAATTGCCAAAGTTGTTCAACTTGTCAGTATGTCATAAAATGGCATTTGCAATCGTTGGGGGGGCGGGGTCTATTCCCAGTGGTCACTTTCACAAGGTATTGAAAGTGCAGGTAGGAGCGACATCCTACTTATAATGTGACGCAAGCATATTTATTTTAACTCTATTTATAGATCAAATGATGTCATAGTACCATCTGATTTTACATGTCATGTTTTTTTATCGCTACAAATCGTATATGTGTGACATGGTGCCCTGAGACCTTTACTAGAAAAGTAGACACACATTAATATAAGAGTAGTGTTGGTGAGAGATCAACTAGAGTCGGGAAGATGAGGCCATTCCATCCCAGACTGAACGGATGTTTTTGGGAGTTGACAAGAAAGGTTAATTCCATGTGTATTATTTTTTTTGGGTGGTGGGAGTGTCCGTTTGTTTGTCTGCCTACGACAATGCACTGATCACCGTTTTGGGTCTCGCCGTTACTGAGGAAATACAGGCGCACCCTCGCCGCTTCCGACAAACACTTCAATGTTTACTGGTTGAAGGAGCTCGGGCCCAATCAGAAAGGTGTATATAGTCCGAGACCCGCCCCTTCTTCTGCGTTCTCATCTGTTATTGGTCATTACATTTCCGGCAGCTCCGGGACGGACTGAAATGTAAAGAATGTGCATCTGTACATAAATGATCTAGTTTTCTTCGTGAGTGATTTTATTTTGTCAGTTGAAGCTGCTCCTATAAGACTTTTTTGATTTCATCCAATCAAAAGGAAAAGAGAACTCCCCGATTATAATCCAATTGTATGACTGTAGCTTTTAGTGATGTCCGACACTGCTGTCTAAAGGCATTTTAACCCTGCAAACTCCACTGCATGTGTGATACTTGGACATTGGGCTGTCGCCATACTGTTGACTCACCCCCCCAGTGATAGCCATGTGTCTGTATATAGTGAATGTTCAGTATTTACAAGTACTTTCTTCGGTATGTTCTCTTTTGTTTTTGTTTTTTAAACCCAGTGTGTGTATCTTTAGTGCAAGTCCTCCTTCTCGGTCTGCAGTCGGCAGTTGTCCAGCCTGCCGAAGTGTTATATATTTTAATGTTCCATGCTGGTGGTTGGATTATACTCAAAGTAAAGGGTTTTTTCTATGTCATATTGCTGGGTTTGTTACACCACTGGATGAACAAATTGTAAAGCAAGAAGCAAGAGAAAATGACAATTTTAGTTTTCTAAAAACTGAAATCATACGTGTCATCGTGCGCAGTAATCCAGGATAACATTGAGAGGTATGAAGCATGGATTTAGACATCTCATCATATCTTTCACATTATGGCGTCTGAGAGCACGGGAAGCACCATTGAGGCGATCTCTATTTTTGAAGTAAATGTTCTACTTTTATCAGTTGGCAAACAAACTGAAAGGGTGAATACTGCCACCTGAAATGTGTTTGAACAGGTAAAACGCCAAGGTTGGCGATTTACCACCACATGCAGTTATGGGATGTTTGCCCACGAGTATAATTCATTGGCGGATCCCCTCGTGGTGACCTGGATGGAATGATGCGATCCTTCCTTAACCTATAATAATAATAATAATAATATGCCATTTAGCAGACGCTTTTATCCAAAGCGATTTACACCTATAGGAAGTCTCACCCAGTTGACTACTTAAAAATGGTAAAAGTCCTCAATGGTGCTGCCTGTGCTTAAACAGGCTTTTGGCCACTAGAGTCCTACATCATCTGTAAGGGACAGTGGATCATTTTGCAGGCTCACCTACTGCTGCCTATCTATCTAAAAGGAGCACAGAGATCATCCTAAACAACCTACAGGTATAGAGCTCATCCAGGCTCTGATTCAGATTAGGTTTGAGATAAAATATTCACACTAGCCTGAGTGCCACTTTGTTTGTACTGTCATACCAATTCCCTGTCATGACAAACATGGTTGTCTTGACAATGAGGAATGGAGTTGGCAAGAGCACAAACAGATCTGGGATCAGGCTTTTCACACTGGCTCTTCCAACAAATATGTCATTTTTCCCCAGCTGCCACCATGTGAAAAGCACATGATCATCTACAGTGCCTCTCCACCTTCTTCAGGACATCACCATAACCCTGCTTCAGATGTTAATATATTGGGCATGGTTAAATTTTAATGGCTTTAATAATAAAATACATTAAAATGTGAAAATACAGATGTGTTGCTCTCTTGTGTTTTCTTCTAGGGCTAAATTGTTCTGATAATATTTCACACTTAAGTTGTTTTTTGAAATAGATTTATTTATTGTGTATTTGTAAATGGTAAATCCTCCCCCACCCTCTAAAAAAAACACAGAAGCATAGGCACTTGAGTCATTGGTTTTCACAGTCAGAAATACACAAGGTATTATTGTCTTGAGGGTGGCTGGTGGTCATCATTTGGCATGCACCAGAGCCCCAGCTCCCTGGCCATAACCAAATCCTTTGGGTCCAAAGTTCTTTGCGTAACATGCTGGGGACAAAGTAAACCATGAGTATGGAAATTCTGATGCATCCTAAAACATGTCACTAAACATTGGTTAAAGGGTGATTGCGATGGAGAAAGCTGTGTTGAATACAACACTGGTGAAGAAAAGTAACCTGTGCTTGCTGATACAATGAGAAGTGAATACATTAGTTATCACACCGCAGAACATAAACAGCAGAACCCAAATCAAAACAAGCCTGATCTCAATGCTGTGTGGGCAACGTTTGACTGCACTACCACAGTGGCAATAGTTTATGGCAGGGTTCTCCAACCCTGTTCCTGGAGAGCTACCCTCCTGTAGGTTTTCGCTCCAACCCCAGTTGTAACTAACCTGATTCAGTTTATCAACCAGCTAATTATTAGAATCAAGTGCACTAGATTAGGGTTGGAGTTAAAACCTACAGGATGGTAGCTCTCCGGGAACAGGGTTAGAGTTAAAACCTACAGGATGGTAGCTCTCCAGGAACAGGGTTGGAGTTAAAACCTACAGGATGGTAGCTCTCCAGGAACAGGGTTGGAGAACCATGGTTTATTCCTGTTCATCAGTCCAATGTTTATCCTGGTGAATTTTTAAAAGCCAACTGATCCATCCGCCCCTTGGCTCTGGGTCCCTGTACACACTCAGGTTGTACAACGCATTTGACAAAATGTTTGTGATACAACCAAGAGTTGATCTGCACTCAAATGATTACACTGCTGTTGTGGAGACGACAACACAATGGTTTTGTAAAACATTTTTGTGCAAACAAACTTGTATGACAGTTCTTACATGATATTACAACTGATGAGTCAGATGCATTGTACGTCAGTTGGACAAGTTGAGTGTTTACGGGGCCTAGGATTCCCCCTTGAGTTTCAATAAAGAACCCCTTAGTGCTATGTGTGTATGGGACTGTGTGTGTATGGGACTGTGTGTGTACATGGACCGCTTAATCTATTGTTTACAAAAACATTCCAACGCCATTGGGTGTGCATGATCTGGAAAGAGGAGCCATTGTGGAAGATGTATTTGGAATGTTTAGGGCATCATGACTTGAATTCTAGCCGTTAGATTTCCAGGGGAAATGGAAAAAGAGTAACAAACGCTTAACAAGCTTGAAAAGTCCAGTGCCCTCTATCCTACCCAAGGCACACAAACCCAGCTTGAATACATGGCCTCCAATGCCCTCTGGTAATAGTATAATGCTCCTGTTTTGCAGTGCTTTTATGTAACAGCTAGTTCATCTAGTTCTTTTGCCTCAGGTATAAATCATATAATCTGCCTATGGTGGTTGTGTTGAGTTCCTTTGCTCTGGTGACTGCTCCGGGGTGATGTTTCCTCTAGGTACAGATCTAGGATCAGCTTTCCCTCCCCCAATCCTAATGCTGAACCAAGATCAGCTTCTAGGGGCAACTTCACCCTACAACGGTTCCCTCACACTGGTGACCATGCAGGCCCAAGCCTGAAAGGGAATCTAGAAACCTGATGTCTCACCTTTGCAGTAGATCTCTCCATCTTTCTCTGTCTGGGTGGTAGACTCCAGGCTCTTCCCACACTTGGCACACCGGAAGCAGTTCTTATGCCATGGCTGTTAAGATTAGATAAGATCCTACTTTATTTATTACTGGGGAATAAGACAAGGGATGAAGAATTGATCAACTGGTGTGCATTGAGAGATTCTAATGCTTTTCATTTTCCAGCAGTATACTATACTTTTAAAAATCATACAGCCATTGTCCTAACATCTGGACCTGGAATCTGGATGCCAGATCTGATTATCAAAGGATTCCTATTGTGTTGCCATAATCCTTCACATACTGTACATTTCCTCTCATTGTGAGCCGCAGAATGCAGCGTAACACTAGTTAAAGTCAGGCTAAAATGTCTTCAGCCTGCCATGACGTGTGTGATGGCCTACATCTGCCTGAATCCTTTTAGCCAGCCAGTCAGCACTGCAGATTTCTACACCAGCTGCCTGGAAGCCAGCCCTCCAAATTCAGAGTTTATGACAAAGCTTAGGCCAGAAAAATGAGATTTCTGTCTTATGAATTTCCTATAATGAATCCATCCAATTGGCCCCTTGCAAAGTAAACCCACCTGTTTTCAATCAATGGTGGTCACTACAGTGAGCTCAAAACCTTAATTCCCTGCTCCACTTATTCACTCTAAGTCCCTCCCCCCTCTCACCTTGCCTGCCCCCACGATCTTCTCCGCGGCATACACTGACTCCCCACACCGGCCGCACTTATCCGAGCCCCCAAATTTCTGGGCGAATTTGGAGGAGTTGGGGTTGGTGCTGGGTCTGTGACACTGGGTCCTGAAGGTGTGCACAAACAAACAGCATTAGAGAAGTTAGGGGAACAGATCCCCTCTGGTTCTTTGGGGAACCCACCAGGCCCCTCTCTCCTCTCGTCCCCAGGCGTCAGGCTTGGGTAGGCGCTGGGTAAACTCTGGGGCCCTGGAGTGCTGCCTAATGAACGGGAACTGCCTGCCCCAAAGGCCCTGAATGGGAGGCTTTGTGCCGGGGACAGTGTGGAGAGAGAGACCAGGGTCAGCAGGGCTGCCCAGGAGCCTGTGGTTCGGTTACATAATGGGGCCCTTTCATAACAACAGCACCTGACACCAGACTCCGGGTAAACAGCCATGTGTGTACAGTAGATGTGGTTAGAAATGTGGTTACTGGCCATTACCACGGCTCTGACTAGGAGGTTACTGGCCGTTACCACGGCTCTGACTAGGAGGTTACTGGCCGTTACCACGGCTCTGACTGACTAGGAGGTTACTGGCCGTTACCACGGCTCTGACTGACTAGGAGGTTACTGGCCGTTACCACAGCTCTGACTAGGAGCCTATCAGGGCATTCCCAGGTCTCTTCGAAACACAACTATGTAGAAAGAGGGTCATGCTGCAATATAATGAGTCTGGACCCATATTCAAAAAGCATTTCAGATTAGGAGTGCTGATCTAGGATCTTCTATACGTTTATAGAAATATAGTTTATTGACAGACGTGTGTACACGCTCTACGATTGGCCAAGCCAGTCTAATGTATCTTAGGCTGAACTCTGGAAGTTTGCACAGTATTTATCAGATGATCCGGGAACCATTGGATAACTGTTGAGCAACTGTGTGTCAGTGGAAATGCACATTCATAATAAATTGAACAATCGCATCAGGTCAGTCTTTACGCTGCTGCTACTCTGTTAAGTATTTATGCATAGTCACTTTAACTCTACCCACATGTACATATTACCTCAACTACCTCAACTAGCCGGTGCCCCCGCACATTGACTCTGCAACGGTACCCCCCTGTATATATAGCCTCCCTACTGTCACTTTATTTTACTTCTGCTCTTTTTTTCTCAACACTTTTTTTGTTGTTGTTTTATTCTTACTTTTTTTGTTTAAAATAAATGCACTGTTGGTTAAGGGCTGTAAGTAAGCATTTCACTGTAATGTCTGCACCTGTTGTATTCGGCGCATGTGACCAATACAATTTGATTTGATTTGATTTGATAATCCGATGGCTGGGTTTCCCTTTGTAATCATGTTACATTAACATTTTAGTCATTTAGCATACACTCTTATCCAGAGTGACTTACAGGAGCAATTAGGGTTAAGTGCCTTGCTCAAGGGCACATCAACAGATTTTTTTACCTAGTAGGCTCGGATATTCGAACCAGCAACTTTATTTTTTTATTTTTTTTACATTTTAGTCATTTAGCAGACGCTCTTATCCAGAGCGACTTACAGTTAGTGAGTGCATACATTCTTTTTATTTTAATTTATTTTTCATACTAGCCCCCCGTGGGAATCAAACCCACAACCCTGGCGTTGCAAACACCATGCTCTACCAACTGAGCTACATCCCTGGTTTGATCCCTTTCGGTTGCTGGCCCAATACTCTTCATCACTAGGCTACCTGCCACCCACATAATCCGTGATTGAATACAGTTTGATTTCATTTAATTGTAACTTGATTTGCCATACAACCACACAGTAACCAACAAACAGAAGAGAGGAATATGGTGTAGGGCGAAGTTGCCCCTTGACGATGATCTTGGGTCAGTTTTGCATTTCCCCCACTAATGGTTAAGGTTAGGAGTGGGGGAGGGGAAGCTGATCCTAGATCTGTGCCTAGGGGAACCTTCACCCCAGAGCGCTGTATATACTACACACATACTCCTCTGGTTTGATCCCCAGTCTCTCTCCACGGTCCATGTTGAGTGTCCCAGCCCCCTGACCGTAGCCGTAGCCCTTGGGGCCGTACTTCTTTCCATAGCAGGACTTGCAGTAGATCTCAGTGTCGTGGATGGCCACATTGTTGCTGTCTAAACCCTTTCTGCAGACCACTGGAAAGGGAGAAAAATAAATAAAGCTGTGTAAATGACACAGGATTGTTTGTCTGAACAACACATTGCATTGTAACTGGAGGGACACTGAATTGTCACAAGTTTCCCTAAAAGGTCTATTAATTCCTCAATGGCGGATTTAGTCTCCAAATGGGACAGAGAGAGAGAGAGAGAAAGGGACAGAGAGAGAGAGAGAAAGAAAGGTACACACAGAGAGAGAAAGGGACACAGAGAGAGAGAGAAAGGGACACACAGAGAGAGAAAGGGACACAGAGAGAGAGAGAAAGGGACACAGAGAGAGAGAAAGGGACACAGAGAGAGAGAGAGAGAGAAAGGGACACACAGAGAGAGAAAGGGACACAGAGAGAGAGAGAAAGGGACACAGAGAGAGAGAAAGGGACACAGAGAGAGAGAGAGAGAAAGGGACACGAAGAGAGAGAGAGAAAGGGAAAGTGAGAGAGAGAGGGACAGAGAGCGAGAGGGGTGCCTGTTTGTCGTCAATTCTAATGACTAAGAGCTTTCTTTCAGACTGTGCCCTAGTTTAATCCAATTAACTGCATCAGGTGCAATCTGAATTGATGGAGTGAGTCAACACAGTCCTTTTGTCCCCGCTACCATCACCCTCAGGCCAGGGTCAAGTTTATCAAAGCATCCTGTATGAATTGACTATCGGTGAAATAGTATGGTGGCTTCCGGTTTGATCATGTAGGAGAAAGGTGGTTCCCACACACATTTACGTGAAAAAGTACGATTCAACTTTAACTCCGGATGAAATAATTTTCATTTGCAATGTTTAAGACAGTATATGATTATTTTACATCTCCCACAATGTAGTCTTCCTGTACAAGAGAGAGCACTGTATAACTACCATTGCTACCATAACTACCACTGTATAACATTTACATTTTAGTCATTTAGCAGACGCTCTTATCCAGAGCGACTTACATGAGCAATTAGGTTTAAGTGCCTTGCTCAAGGGCACATCGACAGATTTTTCATCTAGTCGGCTCGGGGATTAGAACCAGCGACCTTTCAGTTACTGGCACAACGCTCTTAACCACTAAGCTACCTGCCGCCCTATAACTACCATTGCTACCACTGTATAACTACCATTTGAAAAATTGTGTCTAAATAGCGTGGCTTCATTTAGTTCAACAAACCAAAACTGGAGGTAGGTGCATTAGTAATTTACTAATGCATAAAAGGTTACTAAAAGATGAGGACAGGCGCTCTTCTGAAAAAACTGAATGTATCCCACCAAGCAAGGTGACAAACCACGTCAACCACATATTCATGCATAAATGAGAAAGGGAAGATTTTTTATTACATTTTTTATTTCACCTTTATTTAACCAGGTAAGCCAGTTGAGAACAAGTTCTCATTTACAACTGCGACCTGGCCAAGAGAAAGCAAAGCAGTGCGATAAAAACAACAACACAGAGTTACATATGGGGTAAAGAAAACAAAGTAAAAAATACAACAGAAAATATATATACAGTGTGTGCAAATGAAGTTATGGAGGTAAGGCAATAAATAGGCCATAGATAGTGAAAGAGAAAGATGGCGGAGACTTTTGTCTAAATGGCACCCTGTTTCCTATATAGTGCACTATCCTATGGGCCCTGGTCGAAAGTAGTGCACTATGTAGGGAATAGGGTGCCATTTGGGATGTGCCTATTGGCTCTCACTGCTCATTAACTCCTCTATAGGGCTGCCTGCTCTAAACAAAGCCGCTTCTCTAAGGACCCCACAAAAATAAACACTTCATTTTTGGGCCAGATAGTTTTTCCGCTTCCTTTGATGGCAGAGTGCTAATTCACAGCATGTGCTTTCAGTGTGTGCACTCCAGTCAAGGTCCCCAAAAGGTCTTCTTCACTGACGTTTCAACCGGTTCAAGAGAGGGAGGTGCACACACCCAATCTCATACGGCTAGCAGGACCATGTCCAGTTACTATTTATTGAGCTATGGGCTGAGATGAGACCCACATCAATGCATTGTGTTGGTTAGCATTGTGCATGATCCATTGCATAGGGGTCAAACTGAAGTTCACCAATCTATCATATAACTTCCTCAAGTTATAGTTCCTTTCTCATGGTTCCCATTCATATTAAAATGAAAGGGAAAGACCATTCATATTTAAGTGAACGGGAAAGACCATTCCAGATGGGGGTTGACTATATGTTGGTTCACATGCCCTGCCCAGACACACCCTCTAGTCCGCTCAAATTCAAATCTGGACCTCGAAGCCAGTTCCATTACTTTTGTTCATTAGTCCCTCTAATCAAGGACTGATTTAGACCTGGGCTTGTTTCTTGACACGGTCAAAGTGGACTAACATGGCCACCACGTTCAGTCGCCAAACATTGTCGAATAATGCAGATATAACGTTCCAAAATGTTGCATCCTGCTGAACACACCCCAGGTAGGCTGATCCAACACTGAGGAGAGAAAATGAGGTCACACTCACTGCAGAGGAAGCAACACTTGTGGAAGCTCTTCCCATCACACTGCACCTCCTCGGCATGGTACACCGTCCCCTGGCATGCACCACACTTGTTACCTCCTCCCCAGTTTGGCATTTTGGTGCTGTTGGAGAGAAACATGGGAGAGAGGGGATGAGAGACATGATGTGAGACTTAAAAGAAGTACTCCGGGGTGAAGTTTCCCTAGGAACTAATCTAGGATCAGCTTCCCCTCGCCCAATCCTAACCTTAACCATTAGTGGGGGAAATGCAAAACTGACCCAGGATATGGGTCTAGGTGCAACTTCAGCCTACTCCAAAAGGAGAAACACAAAGGAAGTTAAGGGTCAGTCCTTCCCGTCCTGTTTGACAACAGATCAGTGATACACCTTCTTGGACCAATAAGATACAGGCACAAGACAACAACCCCTTCTGTGCTCATGAAGTCCAAACTGAACAACAGGCCACTAGGTCTGAGTGAGGACAAAACAATGGGACAGCTGAATGCATTACGGAGGCTTCAGTGGTTCTACAACACCTCATTAATAACAGTTATAAAATGTTAATTCAAATGGCATGTACAAAACAAGTGTGACCTATAAACACTGATGTGGTGGCCACATAGAATTGACATGATGCAATGACGCAGACGGTCACGTCATTTAATCATTTTAAAGACCAGACGTACACTAGTATTAAGATGTTACACCCCCATCTGCATTCCATGACAAGCAGAGGGTTCACAAACAAGAAGAAAGTACACTCAATTACTATTTAGTGCACTACTTCTGATATGGGCCCTGGTCAAAAGAAGTGCACTACATAGTGAATAGGGTGCCTTTTGGGACACAACCATGATGTCACTATCAAGAAAATAAAGAGTGCTCTTATTTTTCATGAAGGAAACCACAGAGCACTGCTAGTCATTAATCACACATTAGCACGGCTACTTTAAGGAGTTCCCACCCTCCCAACGTTATTACAGACTGCACGACATGCCCAAACATGAGAGAGAATCAAAAGGAGACAGAAATTACTCTCAAGTTCGCTCAGGGCGTATAATGTCTGTTCTTTCAAAAGAGTTTCAATGTCCTGCATCCAATATTTAAATCAGTCTTGTAGTATGTGCTAACACACAATCCATAGGTTTTTCATGAATAGGTTATTGGGAGTTTCACCACTTGGTTGTGCCTCTATGTTTTTAATAAATCTAGAGATTAGGTACATATTTCTGAGAAAAGGGGGAGCAGAATTGGGGTGAGGTTTAACCAACTGAAAAAAGAGCAATGAAGCCTATTCAATCAAAAACCAAAGGGTTATTGAATACGTATAACCTTTACAATGTCATACATAGTATGTGGAATCACATAAAACCATAAACCCATATATAGAATATTTGCAGACGACACGACGGTGGTAGGCCTGATCACCGACGACGAGACAGCCTACAGCAGGGTTCCCCAACTGGCGGCCTGCGGGACGATTTTTTGGATAAATAAAAACATTTTTATTTACATTTTTTAATTGTTGGACATAAGGCTAAAAACACCAGCGCCAAGTGATTTTAATTTTGAGAATCTGTTCCAAAGTAATCCCACACATAGATACAGTTGAAGTCGGAAGTTTACATACACTTAGGTTGGAGTCATTAAAACTCGTTTTTCAACCACTCCACAAATTTCTTGTTAACAAACAATAGTTTTGGCAAGTCGGTTAGGACATCTACTTTGTGCATGACACAAGTAATTTTTCAAACAATTGTTTACAGACAGATTATTTCACTTATAATTCACTGTATCACAATTCCAGTGGGTCAGAAGTTTACATACACTAAGTTGACTGTGCCTTTAAACAGCTTGGGAAATTCCAGAAAATGATGTCATGGCTTTAGAAGCTTCTGATAGGCTAATTGACATAATTTGACTCAATTGGAGGTGTACCTGTGGATGTATTTCAAGGCCTACCTTCAAACTCAGTGCCTCTTTGCTTGACATCATGGGAAAATCAAACGAAATCAGCCAAGACCTAAGAAAAAGAATTGTAGACCTCCACAAGTCTGGTTCATCCTTGGGAGCAATTTCCAAACACCTGAAGGTACCACGTTCATCTGTACAAACAATAGTACGCAAGTATAAACACCATGGGACCACGCAGCCGTCATACCGCTCAGGAAGGAGACGCGTTCTGTTTCCTAGAGATTAACGTACTTTGGTGCAAAAAGTGGAAATCAATCCCAGAACAACAGCAAAGGACCTTGTGAAGATGCTAGAGGAAACAGGTACAAAAGTATCTATATCCATATAACCTGAAAGGCCGCTCAGCAAGGAAGAAGCCACTGCTCCAAAACCACCATAAAAAAGCCAGACTACGGTTTGCAACTGCACATAGGGACAAAGATCGTACTTTTTGGAGAAATGTCCTCTGGTCTGATGAAACAAAAATAGAACTGTTTGGCCATAATGACCATCGTTATGTTTGGAGGAAAAAGGGGGTCGCTTGCAAGCCGAAGAAGACCATCCCAACCGTGAAGCACGTGGGTGGCAGCATCATGCTGTGGGGGTACTTTGCTGCAGGAGGGACTGGTGCACTTCACAAAATAGATGGCATCATGAGGAAGGAAAATTATGTGGATATATTGAAGCAACATCTCAAGATATCAGTCAGGAAGTTAAAGCTTGGTCATAAATGGGTCTTCCAAATGGACAATGACCCCAAGCATACTCCCAAAGTTGTGGCAAAATGGCTTAAGGACAACAAAGTCAAGGTATTGGAGTGGCCATCACAAAGCCCTGACCTCAATCGTATAGAAAATGTGTGGGCAGAACTGAAAAAGCGTGTGCGAGCAAGGAGGCCTACAAACCTGACTCAGTTAAACCAGCTCTGTCAGGAGGAATGGGCCGAAATTCACCAAACATATTGTGGGAAGCTTGTGGAAGGCTACCTGAAACGTTTGACCCAAGTTAAACAATTTAAAGGCAATGCTACCAAATACTAATTGAGTGTATGTAAACTTCTGACCCACTGGGAATGTGATGAAAGAAATAAAAGCTGAAATAAATCTCTCTCCACTATTATTCTGACATTTCACATTCTTAAAATAAAGTGTTGATCCTAACTGACCTAAGACAGGGAATTTTTACTAGGATTAAATGTCAGGAATTGTGAAAAACTGAGTTTAAATGTATTTGGCTAAGGTGTATGTAAACTTCATACTTCAACTGTATATGTGATCGTAAACAAATGTAAGCAAGGTTTGAAATGATGTTGTAGTGAAATATTATCTGTTTGGGTTTCTTGCGGTCAATTTGCTGTCTACAAATTATTTGTAATTGGGCCCTCAGATCCTCAAAAAGTGATACACTGCACCATTGAGAGCATCTTGACTGGCTGCATCACCGCTTGGTATGGCAACTGCTTGGCATCCGACTACAAGGCGCTACAGTGGGTAGTGCGTACAGCCCAGTACATCACTGGGGCCAAGCTCCCTGCCATCCAGGACCTCTATACCAGGCGGTGTCAGAGGAAGGACCTAAAAATGGTCAGCCACCCAAGTCAGCCACCCAAGTCATAGAATGTTATCTTTGCTACCGCACAGCAAGCAGTACCGATGCACCAAGTCTGGAACCAACAGGACCCTGAACAGCTTCTACCACCAAGCCATAAGACTGCTAAATAGTTAAATAGTTTACCAATACCTACGGCGGACTGTCTGCATTGACCCTTTTTCCACTAACTATTTTGACTAATCACATACGCTTCTGCTACTGTTTGTTATCTATCCTATTGCCTAGTCACTTTATCCCAACATATATGTACATATCTTACGTTACGTCATACTCCTGCACATCGACTCAGTACTGGTACGGCATGTATATAGCCAAGTTATCGTTACTCATTGTGTATTGATTCCTTGTGTTATTATTTCTTTTTTCCTCTCTCTGCATTTTTGGGAAAGGCCTGTAAGTAAGCATTTCACTGTTAGTCTACACATGTTGTTTACGAAACATGTGGCAAATAACATTTTATTTGATTTAACCATTTGTATTTCTGTGTATAAATCTCAGATGTTGCCTAACCCAAGAACCTGGAAAGTAGGAAACTACTACAGTATCAATAACTCACCAGGCTAAACAGGTGTCAATTTTTTTGGAAAAGTTTAATCAACGGTCCCATTGACATATAACTATATACACCAACCACTTGCCTGAGCCAATACTATTTTAAAAGTCTATTCAAAAACTAGTTATTTCACCTGAGCGTCGTGTAGTCGACCAAATCTATGTGGATAATCCAACTGTTTCACGTAAATAAATTCGCCTCGTGCAACCAATATGGATTCAGCTCTGCTGCATAGATAAAAAATGTACCGACCTGTATTTGTTGTTGGAGAATCCTTCCGTTTTATCCCAGCTATCGACGTCGTGTCTTTTGCCGACGCACCAAACTACCCTGTTCGCAGTTGTGTTCTCAGGCTCAGTAAATATGTCATACTAGAGGTTAAGAGGGGAGTGGTTTAGCCAAGCAGCGGTGGAGAACTTTACTGTTTTACCCATTCATTGGTTTTAACCCAAGATGTCAGAAATATAGCATAAAAATAATACCTTTCAGTCTTACACCAGATATCTGTTTTAACTGGCATGCATGCAGTGCTGATCTAGGATCAGGTCTCTCCCTGTCCATGTAATTGTAGTCATTATTATCTAAAAGGCAAATTTGATCCTAGATCAGCCCTCCTACTCTGAGATGCTTTATGAATACGGGCCCTGGTTAGTGTTTTAAGAGAAAGATCTGGAGGAGTCTAGTCATCAACCAGTGGTGAATCCTCCCTTTCTCTGAGGTCAGGGTTACAACATACCCAGAGATCCTCCCTTCTCTGAGGTCAGGGTTACAACAGTATCCAGAGGCACCATATCTTCAAAGTCTGACCTCAACAGGACTTTCTCTGTGTAGATCAAAGACGAAGCACAATGCCTTGTAGTCATATCCGACCTCTCAGGACTAAGGCTGAGTCCCAAATGGGACCCTATTCCTTATAAAGTGCACTACTTTTTACCAGGGCCTATAGGGCAAAAGTAGTGGACTATGTAAGGAATAGGGTGCCATTTGGAACGCAACCATTGTGTAATGGTTGGAATGTGCCACGTATCTGAGGTAGCGCCCAAGGTCTGTCATGTTGCTTTGTGAAGACCACAGCTAACAGTGCTGTGCATGGGTTGTGCACTTTGTTTTCTCAGCTGGAACTGAGACTATGCTAGTGTGCAGTATAGAAAGGACCAGAGGAATTCTGTTTAGGCAACGCACACGACCAGGCTCTCTGATGGCAGATATGTGAAGATTGGGAGCATATGAGTTTTAGTGCAACTTGTATTCTTGTTTTTCTTCACTCCAACCAACTTGCTCAGGCTCTGTCGTGCCGTAGTTGGTCAATGTGTTATCAGAGATGGAAAACCTTGAATTCAAAGGTAAACCAAATCTACAGAAAGATAAGACATTTAGTCAGAGGCACAGTTCACTTCAAGGGCTTTTCTTGGGATCATTTATCTTTCTTTCTTTTTCTCTCTCTCTCTCTCTCTCTCTCTCTCTCTCTCTCTCTCTCTCTCTCTCTCTCTCTCTCTCTCTCTCTCTCTCTCTCTCTCTCTCTCTCTCTCTCTCTCTCTCTCTCTCTCTCTCTCTCTCTCCTTTCTCTCTCTCTCTCTCCTTATCTCCTCCCTCTCTCTCTCTCTCTCTCTCTCTCTCTCTCTCTCTCTCTCTCTCTCTCTCTCTCTCTCTCTCTCTCTCTCCCTATCTCCTCCCTCTCTCTCTCTCTCTCTCTCTCTCTCTCTCTCTCTCTCTCTCTCTCTCTCTCTCTCTCTCTCTCTCTCTCTCTCTCTCTCTCTCTCTCTCTCTCTCTCTCTCCTTATCTCCTCCCTCTCCCTCTCTCCTCTCTGTTGATTGAGAAAGGACTGCTCTCCACGCCAAGGACATCAACCGGTAACACGATACTGTGATGAACAGGTGAAAACCTCACAGATGATGACGTTGAATGGGTCTATTACCATAGTGAAGTGCAAGCTAGGAATGGTCCAGGGCAATGCATGGTGAATGGTCCAGGGCAATGCATGGCGAATGGTCCAGGGCAACGCATGGCGAATGGTCCAGGGCAACGCATGGCGAAAGGTCCAGGGCAATGCATGGCGAAAGGTCCAGTTCACTGCTATGGGTGAACTGCAATGCATTCTCAACTGAAGGGTAGAACCAATGCAGATACATGTGTTGTTGGGGGTGTAAGGAAGCTTGAGGAATAGGAGATGAAAGACTCTGAGAAGCAGTAATGTGTTTCCATTGAATACACCTCTGACAGCTTATAGATAATATATTGAGCTCTCTTTATTCTATGTTTTGAATGTTTACATCCTCTGTTCATGTTAAATGCAATTAATTAATTAATGAAATGTGGGGTATGACGTCATGTCCCAAAAACACACCTATTATAACTCACCTGAAATACAAGTACAGTATCATGGCCAGCCCTAACCAGATGTAATGTCCAGTATCATGCCCTAACCAGTTGTAATGTTCAGTATCATGCCCAGCCCTAACCAGATGTAATGTCCAGTATCATGCCCTAACCAGATGTAATGTCCAGTATCATGCCCTAACCAGATGTAATGTCCAGTATCATGCCCTAACCAGATGTAATGTTCAGTATCATGCCCTAACCAGATGTAATGTCCAGTATCATGCCCTAACCAGATGTAATGTCCAGTATCATGCCCTAACCAGATGTAATGTTCAGTATCATGCCCTAACCAGATGTAATGTTCAGTATCATGCCCTAACCAGATGTAATGTCCAGTATCATGCCCTAACCAGATGTAATGTCCAGTATCATGCCCTAACCAGATGCAATGTCCAGTATCATGCCCTAACCAGATGTAATGTTCAGTATCATGCCCAGCCCTAACCAGTTGTAATGTTCAGTATCATGCCCTAACCATATGTAATGTCCAGTATCATGCCCTAACAAGATGTAATGTTCAGTATCATGCCCAGCCCTAACCAGATGTAATGTTCAGTATCATGCCCTAACCAGATGTAATGTCCAGTATCATGCCCTAACAAGATGTAATGTTCAGTATCATGCCCTAACCAGATGTAATGTTCAGTATCATGCCCTAACCAGATGTAATGTCCAGTATCATGCCCTAACCAGATGTAATGTCCAGTATCATGCCCTAACCAGATGCAATGTCCAGTATCATGCCCTAACCAGATGTAATGTTCAGTATCATGCCCAGCCCTAACCAGTTGTAATGTTCAGTATCATGCCCTAACCAGATGTAATGTCCAGTATCATGCCCTAACCAGATGTAATGTTCAGTATCATGCCCTAACCAGATGTAATGTTCAGTATCATGCCCTAACCAGATGTAATGTCCAGTATCATGCCCTAACCAGATGTAATGTTCAGTATCATGCCCTAACCAGATGTAATGTTCAGTATCATGCCCTAACCAGATGTAATGTCCAGTATCATGCCCTAACCAGATGTAATGTTCAGTATCATGCCCAGCCCTAACCAGATGTAATGTTCAGTATCATGCCCAGCCCTAACCAGATGTAATGTCCAGTATCATGCCCTAACCAGATGTAATGTTCAGTATCATGCCCTAACCAGATGTAATGTTCAGTATCATGCCCTAACCAGATGTAATGTCCAGTATCATGCCCTAACCAGATGTAATGTCCAGTATCATGCCCTAACCAGATGTAATGTCCAGTATCATGCCCTAACCAGATGTAATGTTCAGTATCATGCCCAGCCCTAACCAGATGTAATGTTCAGTATCATGCCCTAACCAGATGTAATGTTCAGTATCATGCCCTAACCAGATGTAATGTTCAGTATCATGCCCTAACCAGATGTAATGTCCAGTATCATGCCCTAACCAGATGTAATGTCCAGTATCATGCCCTAACCAGATGTAATGTCCAGTATCATGCCCTAACCAGATGTAATGTCCAGTATCATGCCCAGCCCTAACCATATGTAATGTCCAGTATCATGCCCTAACAAGATGTAATGTTCAGTATCATGCCCTAACCAGATGTAATGTTCAGTATCATGCCCTAACCAGATGTAATGTCCAGTATCATGCCCTAACCAGATGTAATGTTCAGTATCATGCCCTAACCAGATGTAATGTTCAGTATCATGCCCTAACCAGATGTAATGTCCAGTATCATGCCCTAACCAGATGTAATGTTCAGTATCATGCCCAGCCCTAACCAGATGTAATGTCCAGTATCATGCCCAGCCCTAACCAGATGTAATGTTCAGTATCATGCCCTAACCAGATGTAATGTTCAGTATCATGCCCTAACCAGATGTAATGTTCAGTATCATGCCCTAACCAGATGTAATGTCCAGTATCATGCCCTAACCAGATGTAATGTCCAGTATCATGCCAAGCCCTAACCATATGTAATGTTCAGTATCATGCCCTAACCAGATGTAATGTCCAGTATCATGCCCTAACCAGATGTAATGTTCAGTATCATGCCCAGCCCTAACCAGATGTAATGTTCAGTATCATGCCCAGCCCTAACCAGATGTAATGTCCAGTATCATGCCCTAACCAGATGTAATGTCCAGTATCATGCCCTAACCAGATGTAATGTTCAGTATCATGCCCTAACCAGATGTAATGTTCAGTATCATGCCCTAACCAGATGTAATGTCCAGTATCATGCCCTAACCAGATGTAATGTTCAGTATCATGCCCTAACCAGATGTAATGTTCAGTATCATGCCCTAACCAGATGTAATGTTCAGTATCATGCCCTAACCAGATGTAATGTCCAGTATCATGCCCTAACCAGATGTAATGTCCAGTATCATGCCCTAACCAGATGTAATGTCCAGTATCATGCCCTAACCAGATGTAATGTTCAGTATCATGCCCTAACCAGATGTAATGTCCAGTATCATGCCCTAACAAGATGTAATGTCCAGTATCATGCCCTAACCAGATGTAATGTCCAGTATCATGCCCAGCCCTAACCAGATGTAATGTTCAGTATCATGCCCTAACCAGATGTAATGTCCAGTATCATGCCCTAACCAGATGTAATGTTCAGTATCATGCCCTAACCAGATGTAATGTCCAGTATCATGCCCTAACCAGATGTAATGTCCAGTATCATGCCCAGCCCTAACCAGATGTAATGTTCAGTATCATGCCCAGCCCTAACCATATGTAATGTTCAGTATCATGCCCTAACCAGATGTAATGTCCAGTATCATGCCCTAACCAGATGTAATGTTCAGTATCATGCCCTAACCAGATGTAATGTCCAGTATCATGCCCTAACCAGATGTAATGTTCAGTATCATGCCCATTCCTAACCAGATGTAATGTCCAGTATCATGCCCTAACCAGATGTAATGTCCAGTATCATGCCCTAACCAGATGTAATGTTCAGTATCATGCCCAGCCCTAACCAGATGTAATGTCCAGTATCATGCCCTAACCAGATGTAATGTTCAGTATCATGCCCAGCCCTAACCAGATGTAATGTCCAGTATCATGCCCTAACCAGATGTAATGTTCAGTATCATGCCCAGCCCTAACCATATGTAATGTTCAGTATCATGCCCTAACCAGATGTAATGTTCAGTATCATGCCCTAACCAGATGTAATGTCCAGTATCATGCCCTAACCAGATGTAATGTCCAGTATCATGCCCTAACCAGATGTAATGTCCAGTATCATGCCCTAACCAGATGTAATGTTCAGTATCATGCCCTAACCAGATGTAATGTTCAGTATCATGCCCTAACCAGATGTAATGTCCAGTATCATGCCCTAACCAGATGTAATGTCCAGTATCATGCCCTAACCAGATGTAATGTTCAGTATCATGCCCTAACCAGATGTAATGTCCAGTATCATGCCCTAACCAGATGTAATGTCCAGTATCATGCCCAGCCCTAACCAGATGTAATGTTCAGTATCATGCCCTAACCAGATGTAATGTCCAGTATCATGCCCTAACCAGATGTAATGTCCAGTATCATGCCCAGCCCTAACCAGATGTAATGTTCAGTATCATGCCCTAACCAGATGTAATGTCCAGTATCATGCCCTAACCAGATGTAATGTCCAGTATCATGCCCTAACCAGATGTAATGTCCAGTATCATGCCCTAACCAGATGTAATGTTCAGTATCATGCCCTAACCAGATGTAATGTCCAGTATCATGCCCTAACCAGATGTAATGTCCAGTATCATGCCCAGCCCTAACCAGATGTAATGTTCAGTATCATGCCCAGCCCTAACCAGCTGTAATGTTCAGTATCATGCCCTAACCAGATGTAATGTCCAGTATCATGCCCTAACAAGATGTAATGTTCAGTATCATGCCCAGCCCTAACCAGATGTAATGTTCAGTATCATGCCCTAACCAGATGTAATGTCCAGTATCATGCCCAGCCCTAACCATATGTAATGTTCAGTATCATGCCCTAACCAGATGTAATGTTCAGTATCATGCCCTAACCAGATGTAATGTCCAGTATCATGCCCTAACCAGATGTAATGTTCAGTATCATGCCCTAACCAGATGTAATGTTCAGTATCATGCCCTAACCAGATGTAATGTCCAGTATCATGCCCTAACCAGATGTAATGTCCAGTATCATGCCCTAACCAGATGTAATGTCCAGTATCATGCCCTAACCAGATGCAATGTCTATGGCACACCATTTGGTAAGCCCTCTGGCGGTGCTTTCTAGTGAATTAGTAGAAGAGTTTCACAAATCATTATGTGTAATGTGTATCATTTTAACCTATTGAATGGGATGCAGTAGAGTCACATCACATCTGGGGCCATATGCATCAAATATCTCAGAGTAGGAGTGCTGATTTAGGATCAGTTTTGCCTTTTAGATCATAATATTACATGAACAGGGGGAATCCTGAACCTAGTTCAGCACTCCTACCCTGTCCTTCATCTTAACCTCTTCATACTGACCTACTTGTACTACCTTTTTCTAGTTTCTGCCAAAGGATTAGATTGGAACTGTGTTTGGGGGAAAACAATCGGCTTCAAATGTAGAAATCCTAGAGGGAGTGGGCAGAGAGTGGGCCCATGGACCGAACCTGTTACGCCTACCTTGGCACTGCTCAGTGTCTCTGCCTCTGT
The DNA here is from genome assembly GCF_020615455.1 of Coregonus clupeaformis. Lineage (NCBI taxonomy): Eukaryota > Metazoa > Chordata > Actinopteri > Salmoniformes > Salmonidae > Coregonus > Coregonus clupeaformis. Next base: position 19,272,268 of record NC_059219.1, on the reverse strand, counting down.
CTCAGGCCAAGGCTTTTCAGCTGGAATGCAAACAATACGAAATGTAATTCAGAAAGAATTAATGGCGGAGGAGAGGAAAAACCACGAGTGAAATTATCATGAAAAACAGATGGAACAGGTAATGCAGCCTCACTTCTTTTTATGGTCAAAAAGCCCTGAAATGGCGGGTTAAGGAAATCCTCAAGCTGAGAGTGGGAGCTCAAAAGCTACACGAGTAAGTTAAAGGGAAAAAATCTGACCAAAAGCATCGTAATTTTTGACAGGTATTATGCAAGTCTCCCACTGAGTTCTCTGAGGAAACTGGGTCATCAGATGAAGCCTATGCATGCGTCCCAAATGGCACCCTATTCCCTATATAGTGCACTGCTTTGCCATGGTCCAAAGTAGTGCACTATAAAGGGAATAGGGTGCCATTTGGAACGCCACCTGACCTGTCCTCCACAGGGTGCAGGAGAAGATGTGAATCAACATTATAATTAAATTGACCTATTGCAATCTTCTTAATATTAACATTATTCTGATAGCACTTTGAATTCACCTATGTCCATCCACTGTACTTTACATGACTGTGTTTGTCTGTAGAGGATTTTGACCTCTCCCAAGGTAGTGGTTGAGAAAAACAACACATTCACATGATTGGCATTAGTGTGCAATTACAATGACCCCCCAGAGCTCTACTCATATGTATTACTGCCCACAGTGTGTCCTGCTGGTTTAAAGTCTCTATGACGTGACTAAACAATGATGTTGGGGAGCCTAAATGGTGTTCAGCTGCAGGAGCTGCTTTGATGAGGAAACACCTGTTATCACCAGTAACACCTGCAACCGCTAGCAGCCTACACCATAGAACTAGAATCATATTATATCACCACAGAACTAGAATCACATTACATCACCATAGAACTAGAATCACATTGCATCACCATATAACTAGAATCACTGATTCTTGTTTTTTGTTTCTTGTACAAGGTAACAAAATCAATCAAAACAAAATCAATAGTGCTCTTCCTTTTTTACAGCACAATCACCATTGTACCGTTTTTATTTTTACATTGCAAACAAAACAGAGAAAACCCTAATTTCCTCTCTACAATCACTAGAACACATTCATTCTTTTTGTCTTCCAAAGAATTTCATAATTGTTGGCCATGTAGTTTAAAATGTCCCAACATGACTAAATAAAGTGTTAGCTGAGGGCCGTGTAACTTGGTTAGAAGTCATGTATGTTGCTTGTTTCCTCCAGATAGTGATGCTGGCCCACCACCATTTTTTATCTATTCCAACTATAGCAGAACACGTCAGTGTGACACAACCATGATCTGCTTGGATATATCCATCAATGGAGAAAGATGACTTCAGGACTGATATTGTATTACATTTTTCATATCAAACACCACAAATATCCATATGGTTATCTGAAGTCTAAACGGAGAGCCTCTTTCTGTTTCAGGCTGAACAATTCACTCAGTGTTCTCTAATATCAATTATTAATCAAATTAGAGCCCAGACATGACAGTGTACTCTGTTCTCCTAGTTCAAGAATTGTGTATTTTTGTATGGTTCAGTACCTTCAGGGGGAGAATTTTTATTTTTATTTTTTTTATTTCACCTTTATTTAACCAGGTAAGCCAGTTGAGAACAGGTTCTCATTTACAACTGCGACCTGGCAGAAAACTGGTACGTTATACTTAACGGGACGTTGTTGGCTGTAAAATATGTATTTATTAGTGCCTGGCCACTACCAGCCTATGCTGTTAATTCATCTGCAGATGTTTATGATGTTGTAAATACGTACAAGGCCTAAACTCGAACCGAACCTGTGGGCAGCAACCCATCAGGTTTATTACACCTATAATAAAGATACGGGATAGGCCTGCAGGCACACTGACAGGATGTGTTTGTCTGACCTCTGATCTCTATTATTAGCTTTGATTGGATTTAGAAAGGTCGTTGGCCCTGTTTGAATACTGTTAGAATAAGTAACATGATTTGATAGATGACCAATCCAGGCATGTCCATGTCAGACTAGTGAATACTTCAAGGAAAGTAGGAAGGAAGGATGCATTTTCAAGGACAGAAGTATTCAAACAGAGCCTTTATACGATATGGCAGCATGCTGTTTCTTTATGAGTAATCTACTGCCATCTGTTGGTCAGTTCACTCAATGGCAGCCAAATGCCAGTGCATGATCCACTACATTTACATTTTAGTCATTTAGCAGACGCTCTTATCCAGAGCGACTTATTTTTTATATATATATATTTTCATACTGGCCCCCAGTGGGAATCGAACCCACAACCCTGGCGTTGCAAACGCCATGCTCTACCAACTGAGCTACATCCCTGCCGGCCATTCCTTCCCCTACCCTGGACGACGCTGGGCCAATTGTGCGCCGTCGCATGGGTCTCCGGTCGCGGCCGGCTACGACAGAGCCTGGATTCGAACCAGGATCTCTAGTGGCACAGCTATATCGGGAGAATACTATATTGTGTATTACAACCATCTTGGCTAAACATGTTGTAATTTGACAAAACGAAGTGTCATTGCTCAGAGCTAGATGTACAACGCTAGATTTACCTGTGCAAAATCTATTTGTGAGAAATACAACGAGTTGCTCATTTCACTTGCATTTTTATCAAGACAACACAAAACGCAGCTCGACATGTTCACTTTTTTTATTACAAAGGTTGTGGATGCCTACAGAAAAAAACTGTTTGGCCCATAACATACATAGAGCTAGTAGTAAGCACTGCTAAAAGAACAGTTCAAGTGTTGTAATGTTAGAAAAGGTTTCCTACAAAGCAGCGGAAGGGTAACTACAGAAACTAGCAGTGCAGTTATTATTTAATGATAAGAAGCAGCATTAAATTAACAAACATTTCAAGGCTTTGAAGTAATGATTAAAAACATGAATACAATATACAAAAGTAATTACTGGTTTTAAAAAAATCACTACACATCTACAGCAGTGGAGGCTGCCGAGGGGAGGACGGCTCATAATAATGCCTGGAATGGAGCAAATGGAATGGCATCAACCACCTGGAAACCATGGAAACCATGTATTTGATACCATTCCACTGATTCTGCTCCAGCCATTACCACGAGCCCGTCCTCCCCAATTAAGGTGCCACCAACCTCCTGTGATCGACAGTTCAAGTAGATTATCAGCACTCTTTGGTGTGATGTAACTTTTCCTCAATTACTCCACCCCAAAATAATTCCAGACGCCAAACTATAATGCACATATAGTTTAATGCATTAAATACAGTACTTCGATATTTCACTCTAGTCTCCAGTATATACCGCTGGATAACTAAGTAATTCAAGTATCTTGTAACATCATCAAATCATTTCACATTTAGTTTTCTCCTTGCATGCGGTGGCGTACGCACATACACATTGACTGAGAGAGCTATGCTGGTATTTGGTGTCATCCTTAAAGCACAACTATTGGAAACCTGTAAACCACATTAGTGTTGTAAAAATACATAACCCTTTGGAGTGCCAGTCTTTGTACCAAAAACCCTGGCAGCCATTTTGTAAAGTTGACTTCTTCAACCCTCTGTCTGGTCAGTAAACAGCTGAAATACAGTCACTCCTTTTGTTATTCTGGTCTCAGAAGTAGGTCTTAATCTCACCAATGTGTTGCTGTGACTGCTTAGTTTTTGGTGCGGAGTTGTCCTTTAAATTAAGAAATAATTTGCTCAGTGAAAACCAGTGGTTTTTAAACCTCTCTTAGAGCCAGGTCAGTTCCCCGCTAGGAGTGCAACTGAGAGGCCGTAAACATATCGATATCTCTTCGACATCATGACTTATTATCAACACCAGTTTCTGAAATGTGTCATCATGGGAAACCTTTCAGCTCCCACAGATAACATTCACCTATGATCAACTGTTTTCTCTTTTCCTACGGATACCGTTTTTACTGAATCCCTATGGGGCCAGCTAAAGAGAAAGTCTAAAAAATCAGACGTACATTCTTAAATACTTAGTGCTAAAAGTAGAGTAACATCATCAGAATTGTTACTCAATAGTCCCAATACTCAACATATATATTAGCTAATATATAAATAACGTTGGGATACAATAAAGTGAGGTGTGGAGGGATTACCAAGGTAGCTCAATCGTTCTAACATATGAGTGGTACCTAACTCCCACCACAGGAGGGCACTAAAACAAAAGAAGACAACAACACTGCTTCACTGAGTCCTCTGATAGTTATCTGTGTCCCACAGTCCAATCACGAGGCGCTCCAGGGTGAAGTTTCCTCTAGGCACAGATCTAGGATAAGCTCCCCCTCCCCCAATCCTAACCTTAACCATTAGAGGAGAAAATGCAAACTGACCCAAGATCAGAGTCTAGGGGCAACTTCGCCCTACATGATGATGAGGCACTTAAAGGAGGTATCGTATAGACTAGCATTCATTCACTAGTAATAAGGCGAAGCACCAGTGGTATGAAACCAACACAGTTAGGTCATACAGAAAAGCGACCACCTGAGAGTCAGTGTGTCGGGAGTAAAGCCCAAGCTAGCGCGGTCAGCAGCACGTTTAGCCGGAGAGAGCAACATTTATTCATTCCACTCGGGCCACTAGGCAGCCCTTGAGGTTATAACTAACAGCCACACCCACTTTAAAGGTCCCCAGACTTCTAATTGGTTGGTAGGTGGCCGATGTCCAGCCTCCTTTGGGCGGAGCCTCGTCGGCGGGCCACGGGGGTTGTGGTGGCCGTTCCCAGGGTCCCCGGTGTCTGGAAGAAGGCCTTGGAGCCTCCGTCAGCTGCCGCCTCCTTGGGAGTCTGTGGTGTCTGTGGAGGAAAGAGATGAGAGAGTGAGGCCCTGAAACCACACAGTTTAAGGAGAGCTGCATCTACCGAGCGTCTCACTCCAGAAAAATGATCAACCCTGGCAGTCGAGTATCACTGTGACAGTATTCCATCCCCCCTCACCCCCTCTTCCAAATACCAGCCTTATAAAATACCACTCAATTTAATTCTAAGTAACACAAAGTTTTCCAGCGAAGGATACATTTCAGCTTGAACGGGGGCACCGCGAAACATAGCTATGCATTTCTAAGCAGAGCAATTGAACAACCTCAATTTGGAAACGGACCACTTGTATACAGACTTCGTTCCATCAATGTTAGGAGAGGGGGCGCATAGCAGGAGTGGGAGACAGTGTACATGGCTGATACAATTTTTTTTACGGATGTACACGTTGGCTCGTCCCATCATTAATAATGTCCCTTCATTTGGCGCCGAAGGTCTAATGAGGGAGGGTGCGCCCCAAATGGCACCCTATTCCCTACATAGTGCACTGCTTTTGACAAAAGTCCTATGGGCTCTGGTCAAAAGTAGTGAATTATAGCTATAGGGAATAGAGTGCCATCTGAGAAGTGTCGTCTCGAGGCACAGAGAGACATCATCAGAGCTATGCTGGGGAGCATTACTCGTCTTTTAATGGCCTAAAGATTCATCAACACTACCGAGGTGAAAAAAGCAACATTTTCGTTTAGGGGATAATCTTTGAAAGCAAACAAAAGATGAACTGCTGTGGAGTAGTTAAACATGATAAACTGAGTCAAGTTAGACTGTGGCATTTCCAGAGTCTGTCTGCTACCCAAAAGGTCATACATCATGTGACTGGATTTTAAAAAGTACCCCGTTTACCAACTGCTTTCCAAATACAATCTGATCCATGTAAAGTGGTTAAGGCACTGTCTGTCTGTCTCCCTGTCTGTCCGTCTCACCTGTGTCTCTGCCTGGATGAAGGTCAGAGGCGGCCTGGGCTCCAAGGGAGAATGTGGAGGTATGGGTCCCGACCCGAACAGCCGGTGCTGCTCTGGACTGGAGAGGGCCGGCGCCACTGCCAATCCACTGAACTCTGGGGCTCCGGCCACGACATAGGGTACGGCGGCTCCCATCACGAAGCAGGCGGGGGACATCATGGCGGACATGTTGAAATTGAGGTTGGCATGGGCATCGCCCCCGTTGGCCATGAGCGGGTAGGGGGAGAGGGTGGAGGAGGACACGAGGACGCAGGGCAGGGTGCCAGCAGGTAGAGTCAGGCCGTCTGGCATCTGACCAGCAGAGAGGAGGAAGTTGAGACTGTTGAGACCTGGAGGGGAGAGTGAGGACGAGTCATCTGTGAAAAAAATTGCACCCTATTCCCTATTTAGGGCACTACTTTTGACCAGCGCCCTATGGAGCCATGAGGAGGGGGAGGAGACATCGCTTCAACCAACAGGAGACGAGGTGCAGCCCAAAATTACAACCACATCTAGAAGAATAGGTGTGGAAGACTACAAATCCCTACATGGGACTGAGGTCACTACGTTAAGCACACTGCTCCTAAGTAGACCTTCAACACTACCTGTACAGTCCAATATCCATACTGGTAGAGTCTAAGGTCATGTTGTAGACAAGCAAACTAAAAGAATGATGCTAGTGTGGATAATGAGATACACATGGAATGTGGGTTTTTGCTTTGTAACTGAGCAACACTGACTGGCGAGTTGTTTTTAACATAGCATACCTGCAGAGTTAGGCACATAGAGGTAGTGTGACGGCTGGACCTGGTTGTTGGGGGGGCTGTGTCTGCCCACCTCCCAGTCTCTGATGTCCCTCAATGGGGCCTCTTCCCTGGCTAGCCCCCCTGGGTGGCCTGGGGAGCTGGTCCTTGGGCTGGTGGTCATCTGCAAGCTGTTCCCCTCCACACTCCTTCCATCCACAACCTTCCTCTAGGAAAAGAAAAACAAGAGACATGTTGAGAGGTGTAGGGTGAAGTTGCCCCTAGACGCTGATCTTGGGTCAGTTTTGCTTTTCCCCCCAGTAATAGTTAAGGTTAGGATTAGGGGAGGGGAAACTGATCCTAGAAATGTACATACACTCTTAGAACAAAGGGTTCCAAAAGGGTTCTTCGGCTGTCCCCATAGGATAACCCTTTTTTGTTCGAGGTAGAACCCTTTTGGGTTCCATGTAGAACCCTCTGTATGGGGACAGCCGAAGAACCCTAAAAGGTTCTAGATAGCACCTTTTTTTCTAAGAGTGTAGGGGAAACTTCACCCCGGAATCAGATGCGCGTGAAAAGGAAGATACCCTCCTGAGAGTTAAATAAAACAAATGCCTTGAGGATTCAGTCTTCATGCCAGCCATATTCTTCAGTTTTAATGTGACCCTCCCACAGCCCAATGCTGCAGCGCTCCCTGGTGCATCCCAGAAATAATTTACGATGAGCTTTGATCACATTTCCCTCTCAAATAATGAAATTGCATGGCTCATTTACCAAAATCATAGCTCTGTTTTGCTAATTGTTCAAGCACAAGTAATGTGAAATGCTTCCTCTGCAGAGGATTTTGTGACTTTGGTTTAGGTACATTTACTAGACCACTGCTAGGTAAGATATACTGGGTGTATCTGAGCACACCTCACATTACTTTTCTAGCACCTCAAGTTTAATGGAAGTGAGAGGGTAAGATTAATAGTGTGGAGTTTTGTACAATTAAAAATAGCCCATACATCACCAAAATGATAATGCCATTGTGTTTAATTACAATTTAGAATAATTGTATCCTAATCAGTGAGCACTCTGCTTTCGGGAATCATTAACAAGATTTTCTGAATTTTCTACATTAAATCAGAGCATGTATGATGATGAAATATACTGAAATAATGTTGTCCTCTACTACTTCAATGTCTTCATATCATCATAATGACCTCTACTACTTCAATGTCTTCATATCATCATAATGTCCTTTACAATGTCTTAATATCATCATAATGTCCTTTACAATGTCTTCATATCATCATAATGACCTTTACAATATCTTCCTAATGACCTTTACAATGTCTTCATATCATCATAATGTCCTTTACAATGTTTTCATATCATCATCGGAAGCTCTCGATTCCCTAATCAATCAGTATAATGTTGCTAAGCAACTTTGGAGGAAACCTCTTTTCATTATGATAAGATCTCTAAACATAAACAGCACATTCTTCTGAGTTATGTCTTTCACCTTCACATGTACTGAACCTCAGAAAATCATGGGCAGCCTCTCAAATGGCACCCTATTCCCTACATAGTGCACTACTTTTGGTCAGGGCCCATAGGGAACAAGGTGCCATTTGGGACACACCCGTGGAGGAAAATGAAACTCCCTCCTTGGAGAAAACATTCCCGTACGTAAAACAAACCATTTGGGGATTACACTGGTCTGACTCCCCCCTACGAGTTCAGGACAGAGTCCCAAATGGCACCCTATTCCCTACATAGTGCACTACCCTATGGACCCTGGTCAAAAGTAGTGCACTATATAGTAAATCGGGTGCCATATAGAAAGCAACCCAGATACTTCCAGTACAAACGCTGAATGAAAGCAACAGAGGACAAAGTTATGCACTGTAACTGTGCAACTGTGATCTTTAGAGTCGGTCTAATTGGAGTGTCCAGACAGACAGGCAGCTGTGTGTGTGTGTGTGTGAGAATTCCCAGCAGTAGTATCAGTGTGAGAGTCACTCTTATAAATAACAAAAGGGCATCATTGGGAAGCTCATTATTGACAATGCATAAAGAGTGTACTGGTCACCTTGGAAACCAACCAGTGTTATGAAGACTGAGGGCTCTGTTCAATCAGATCTGCTTTAGCCGACATCCGCATAGAGGGTGTTTTGGTGGTGTCGGAGATGGAACTGCGTTAGCGCTGTCAAATCTACAAGCAGCTCACGTCATTATACCTAAAGCGGACATTGCTATTGGCAATCTGAGCATCATTATTTCAATATAGCCTACACTTTCTCGTTCTGAACTTTAACGCGAGTGGGAGGGGTGTGGCTTCATGACAATGATCAAGAGCAGCTGCTCACTGATCTGACAGCTCCAACGCAGTTACACCTCTGACACTGCCAAAACATCCGCTATGCAGGTGTCAGCTATTGCTGGTTAACGTTAGATATTACTGCACTGTCGGAGCTAGAAGCACAAGCATTTCGCTACACCCGCAATAACATCTGCTAAACACGTGTATGTGACAAATAAAATGTGATCTGACTGAATCTACGCCTGAGACGTTACAGTAAGAAGCATCGCTGTCCCTGACCTGTCTTGTTGGTTGTCAAATCACCACGCTTCTAATTAAAGGGGAAGTTTACTTTTTCATTACTTTCAGGGTGAGGAACCCTCTAACATTAAGTAGTAAAACACTGAACTTCCCCTTTAAATCAGGATCATACATTATTGTGATTGGTCTAGCAGGAGTAGGATGAAGTGGTCACTAGACACTGATCTACAGTGACCTAAGGTCAAAATTGCAGTTGGGATGAGTAATCTGATGCTAGGTACAGTGTGTACATATGGCCAACGACTACCTGAAGCTTGTAAGGCTTATGGTGAATCTATCAGAGATCCACAGTCCATCTGTGGATTTCACTTTTCCCCATAAACTCACCTCTTCAGACAGCTCAGGCGACACCCTCGTGTCTTTTTTCGCCCTCTTCTCCTCCTCCGCTCCTTCATCCCTCTTCCTCTTCCCCAGGATGCTCTCTCCGGACCCTGACGACCTTTGAACTTCCGTGGTCAAGCGGTCAAGCCCCTCCTGCGCCGCTGGACCTCCGTACAGCATGACCACTGAGGCCTGGGACAGGCTGGGTAGATAGGCCATGTGGTGGGGATGGGGGGTGAATTCTGGGGGGTGTGGGGACAGGGGTCCCACGTATGGACCCTCTGGGTGGATGGGCACGGCCAGGGGGGATAGGCCCGGGGAGCAGAGCAGGGAGCTGCCGTCACTGTGGGTGGGGCTCCGAAGTCCGCCGCTGGGGCGGGAGGCACTGCAAAGACAGAGAGGAACCAACTTAGACACCAGTTTCTGTCATGCTCTTCAGGCAAATGCTCTGTACCAGGGCTGTCAAATTCCATTTCTGGAGGGGCCGAGTGTCTGCGGGTTTTCGCTCCAATTAAGGTTACTCATTAGTTAGGAACTCTCTAGGTCTAAATCAGACATGGTCCTCTAGGAATTGAGTTTGACAACCCTGCATTATACTGTTTATAAAACAAAATGGCACATTAGAATGTAGCAACATAATGTAGTAAAATCCTTAAATGCTCTTTTTATCAGAAACACAAAACAATGTGGTGACTGTGCATTAGTCAGTGTTCAGATGATCTAAAACCAGATTTCAATTGTAAAAAAAATAATAACACTCCCTCTCAGCAGTTTGGAACCAGTAACCTTTACTCGACTCCTCCCCTCCTCCATCCCCACTCCAAAAACACTTAGAGCAGCAACAGCCTTGAGATGGCTGTGGCTTGGCCACCGGTGAAATAGCCACCACATCCCTAGTAGAAATGGTCAAACCGAGAGAACCAGGAGACACTGCAGCCAACTCATGTAAAACATGTCAAACCCAGCCTAAAGCTTGACGTGGGAGCCAACGCCAACAAACACAAGGGTAAGAGTAAAAATTCTAAGCGAAACATTACGAAAACCACCTTTTATAAATTAAATGAACTGTGAGACGTGGACCAATAACACTTTGCGGAGAGTTTCAGCCGACCTATTAAAACTGGTCATTTGCACGCATCACTTCCTCTAAGGGCCCAGTTCACTGTTCCTGAGCTCCAACTAAATCACTGCATAGGTTGCGTCTCAAATGGCACCCTATTCCCTATGTAGTGCACTACTTTTGACCAGGGCCCATAGTGCTCCCATAGGGCTCTGGTCAAAAGTAGTGCACTATTAGGAGATAGGATGCCATTTGAGACGCAGACATTCATTTTATTCACATGGCAGCCCTGTTGAATGCCTGTTGTATACCAATGGGCCTTACACGTGATTACATTCAACCAACAAGCTAGTCCTTGGCAACAGGTTGGCCGTCAGTGTAATAGATGATGAAATGTAACACATAAGTCGTGGATTGTTTGCAGTAAATCTAAGGTTAGTACTATTGGATGGCGTGATCAGGAACAGGATTCATAGCCGCCTGGGATGTTTGGTGTGTGTGAGCCTCCTTCCGTGTGTGTTCTACTTACCCTGTAACAGTGGTTCCAAACCTCAGCCGGCACACGGCGCTGCTGCTCACACACTTTCTGGAATAGTCCACTGGCTGGGGAAGCAGACCTGGACAGAACCGAGGGAGACGTGAGTTACTCAATTACATTTCCAGGTATTACTTTATTTGGATAGTCCCAAATAGATGGTTTGTAGATGTTCAACTAACTACCCACTTGACCTAACCTTATCCCAAGTCTTAACCCTGACAGTAACCCTAACATATCAACAGATTAGTAGTGGATTGTTGGTTGATGGTTGACAGCACCATGCTATAGCCCACTTAGCCATTGGGAACCAGTTTTGATGTGAGCGGTCTGTCCTGACTCCTTACCTGTGACCTCTCTGCGTGGGCTGCTGGGGGCCGAGTTGACGCGGCGTTGGCTGGCCACGGAGGTGGGCACCACGCTGAAGGAGGCGTGGCGTGCCAGCTTCTGTTTCCTGCCGCCTGGAAGAGCAATGGCCTCCGGAAGAGCGATGGCAGCCACAGCCTCCGAGTCCTCTGTTGAAAAACATTCGAGTGGCCAGTGAGTTCTGTGTGGTAGTAGGTGTAGGGTGAAGTTGCCCCTAGATGCTGATCTTGGGTCAGTTTTGCATTTTCCCCACTAATGGTTAAGGTTAGAATTGGAGGAGGGGAAGCTGATCCTAGATCTGTACCTAGGGGAAATTCATCCCAGAGCGTGTTAGTCTTGGTCAATAGACAGGTTTATGATTAGTTTTAGTAGTAGTGAAGACAGTTCCATTATAAATGTATAATGCATCTATATCCATTTACTGTAATATTGGTTAATAGATAGTCTCTCTATGAAGCACTGAGCTAATGCCCATCTGAACCAATATGGGAGTGATGTTATTTGTTTTATCACCGAGGACCACTTTGGAAAGTGTTTTAATGAATGCTTTTAAGCGCTATCCTCTGGGTATCCACATCTTGTTGTATTATTCACTACCCAAATCATTTCAATTCAATCTTACCATGGCTGGTGTGGAAGTCTGCCGGGCCGATCCATTTGAAGGCAGGCTTCCTCCCCCTCTCCTCCCGGACGTGGACCTTCTTGATCAATCCCAGACTCGTCAGGACGTTGGCGATGTCATAAAGCCGCCGCACCTTAGCTGAAGACAGATTAGAATCAGAGTTATCGTTTAGATCTATCACCACAGTAAAAAGGCCAATTGGAGGGACGTCTGGGGGTATCTGAGGTGTACAGTGATGTTGCCCCTAGACACTGATCTTGGGTCAGTTTTCCATCTTCCCCACTAATGGTTAAGGTTAGGATTAGGAGAGGGGAAGCTGATCCTAGACCTACACTAGGGGAAACTTCAACCCGCAGCTATTTGGTGGCTGGGTTGTGATCATTCGGCCCCAAAGGGAAGAAACTGACTGAAACAGGCAGGGACGACCTGGACTTGCTATTGTGTCAGAGGCTCTTCGACTGCACGCCAAAATCCTCAAGATCCCTTTGGGCTCTGGTCAAAAGTTGTGCACTTTGTAGGGTAACAGAATCCTTACTTTTGTACTTGCTGTGGCTGGCGGGGTCCTGGCTTTCCTCGATGAGGATCTTGGCAGCCACGTCCAGAGTGACTGTCTGGGTCCTGGACACCAGGAAGAGCATGACAAACTTCTGACTCATGATGCGTAGGGACTTGTCTTTCCTCGTGCTGGCGGCCGCTGCAAACAGACAAGCAGAACAAAGTTAAAGGGAGTACTGGGTCCTATTCACTGAGTGGCAAATGGAAGAAAATAGAAACATGGAGGGAACTACCGGAACCTGTCCAATAAGAAATGCTTGTTTTCGCTTTCCATTGCAAAACGTTTTGCGATGGTGCGCACTAATGAATAGGACGTTGCAGTGGCTTGTATGGTCTAGTGCTCAGTGCTGCCGACAGCATAGCTACATACCGGCGTCAGCATGGGTTTGAATCCGACCTACAGCATGTCACACGCTCCTCCTATAATAATAATAGTACAACTTTATTGTACATGTTACAGAGAACGGGAATTTGATTCAAGACCTGAGTTACCTGTCAAACAGGTTGTCTTGTCAAACAGGACCACAATACGAACCACAACATTCCTTATTCAGTGAGAGAGACTCTCCCCTCCTCTCCCTGAGGGTGACACCAACGGGACACGTTATGACAGGAGGTGGCAGGCCTAGTGTTCTGCAGGGGGGGACGCCAGATCCATGGCAACCACTGCCTCTCTAGGGAACCGTAGCTTTGGACTCTGCACCTACATGCACCTTTATAACAGTCATAATTACAGTAACCACTTCAACATTACAGTAAAGAACAATTGCCTCCACCGCGCCAGTTTGACTTTCTGACAAGATAACACATTTTCTCATAAACACAAATGAAATAACTGTCAGTTAGACTCGACAATGTCATTCGGCAGCGAACACTGAGAGCAAAACACATTGAGTCAACAGCAGTGGTTGGTACACCGTCATTATTTCTTAGTGGCAGGAAGCCCTGACGCAAATCAGCCGCCAGTTGTTTTTCTTCATTACTGAGTGCTTCAAGAGGTAATGTGTTCCAACACAGCACCCAGTACTGAAATAATACACACGGTTCTAAATTAACGCTAGTTCATTAGCCTTTAAGCCCAAGTCAATGAAAGCATTCCTCATTGTCATGGAGACGGGGGTAGGGGGTGGCGGCCTCAAGGTTGATCAAGGCTGATGGGATTCTTTGCATTAATGTGTTTTTCTTTGTAATGACAATGCGCTCCTCGTCAATGTGATGGATCACTGATACAACTGGGAGATGACAGCAGAGGAATGGCGACTGAGCTTTTGTTGTGGCACATATTAACTAGTAATCTCCAAACACCCGTTGAAGTTAATTAACCAGACTGTTTGACTAATAATGACACAGGGTATAAGTGATCCATTACCTGTTGTGAAAAGCTCCGGGGTGAACTTTTCCCCCAATCCTAACCTTAACCATTAGTGCGGAAAATATAACACTGACCCAAGATCAGCATCTAGGGGCAACTTCACGCTACTCCTGTCACGGAGACGGTTGACCAGAATGCATTGCGGTCTAGAAAGTAGCTTGTTACAGTTGACCTAACCTTCAGTAATCAGATTTCCTGTATTTAGACAGAAAATAGGACAAAATAATTTTGTAAAACACACACACACCCGGCACATCCAAATGAATCCAAACTTGAGATACACACAGAGCATGAACGCATGCCAAATCTCCCATTGACATACATACATAATTGACACCAAACTTCTAGCTTCACTCACACATCCCAAATTATAATTCAACCCTGTGTCCATCAGCCGCCCCTGATCTAGCAATCGCAGATTGTCCCTTTAGGAAAATGTAAAACTATACCAAGGTCAGCATCTAGGGGCAACCTCCCCCTACTCTGCTCTCACCACAGCTGGAGTCTGCTTCACCTCCCTCCTCTGGGGGGTGTGTGGTGGCTCCCTCTCTGTGACCGCCCTCCATGGCCTGCTCCATGTGCAGGTGGTAGCGCTGCTGCCTGCCCATCCCCTGCAGCTCGGCCAGGGTGGACCCCAGATGCCGGCGCCCGTACCACACGTATTGGTTCTTAGCCACGCGCCCCAGGATCATCAGAGACTCCAGGACGTTTACGACGTCGTAGATCCGCCGCCGCTCCACTCCTAAAGACAGACACACACCAGGGACAGGTCAGACTGGGGTTAGCAACATGACTTCACTGTTACGTTATGTGAGCTGGTTATATTGCAAAGCTATAACTAAGGTACCACATTGTTTCACAAGAGGATTTAATGACGCAGTAGATCATGTTTGGCTGCATCTTAACTTTCCTCATAGTCTCAGACATGGCTTGGTTTATACTACAGCCTGGTGCTATTCTAGAAGGTACAGTGGTTTATACTACAACCTGGTGCTATTCTGGAAGGTACAGTAGGATACGAGGGCTCTGCATGAAGGTATCCATAGCAACCGTCTCCAAAATCCAATAATGCATGAAACTTCACATTGCTCATAAAACGGATATTACATTAGCTGTTTCCATTATGGTCTTCCTTTCTGTGCGGTTACCAATTATGGCAGCCTCCCTGGGCTGGGTCGTGTTCATTAGTCATCAAACGGAAGACAACGGGTCATTTGTATCTCAGTTGGGAGAGGATGGCGCTTGTAACGCAAGGGTAGTGGGTTCCATTTCCAGGACCACCCATATGTAAAATGTATGCACGCATGACGGTAAGTCGCTTCGGATAAAAGCATCTGCCTAATGTTATTTATTATTTAACGGACTGAAACAGGGAGGGACCGCTGAAACATTTGCAAAACATTTTGCATTGCTTGCCCTAATGAACATGACCCAGGTGTAGCTGTAAATCTCCCTCTCTGGTTTCATTGTCTCTTACCCAAGCTGGTAGACACCTCGTCCAATGAGATGCTGATGGTGTCAGAGGTTGGATAGTCCGGATACAGGGCCAGGAACTTCTGGCACAGCAGACCCAGGCTCTTCTGCTTCCTGCTGGGCTTTGTCCCCCCCCCCTCTTCCTCCTCCTCGTCCACCACATCAAACTGATCAGAGAGACAAAGCATTGGCAAGAAATGTATTCAGTCAAGAATTGTAAACATTTACCACAGCATTATACTTTTAAGATTTCAGCATCTACAAATCCATTAGTTGGAAGATGATAATCAAATCCAACAGTATGATGATAATGTCACTGTATTCGGGATAACATATCCTACCAGCACAGTTTCTGGCATAACCTTTGCTAATCTCATTCCATACAAACTACCCATAACACAATACCAAATGCTCGCCCAAAGGCGGCCATCACCATCAATTCAGTATAGGGGGTCAGTGAGAGTGTCCCGAATGATATCCTATTCCCTATACAGTTTACTACTTTTTTTTACTTTTAGCCCTATGGGCCCTGGTTAAAAGTGGTGCACTATAAAGGGAACAGGGTGCCATTTGGGACGCAAAGAGTGAGTGGTCAAAGGGTACCTGGCACGTGCCATCCACCTCGACATCCTCCACTGCTCTCTCATTCTCAATGGGCCTAAACAGCACCTTCTTCATCTCTCTGTCGCGGATGTCAGGGCTGGCAGCACTGATGAGCATCCTGAGGTTGGCCGTGGGGGTCCAGGGGTCCGCCCCCCGCTCAGAAGGCTTAACAGGGGTGCCGTGGAGGTGTTCCGGGGTGGGAGCCTTGCTGCCATACAGCAGCATGGTGGCCGTGGTGTCCATCTTGTGAGGGGTGGTTCTTCTTCGATCCACACATCTGTTCTCCTGTGAAGGAGCATGATGTTAAGAACTTTGATTAAGTGGGGTGGAGTGATATGAAATGTGGTGCATTTGTAGGCGGATCTACTTAATATAAGTATTGTAATAACGTAAGCATAACTATCTAAATCATGTGAGAAAGATAATCTTATTTCAAGACACTCCAGGCATGTCATATAACTGTGCTACAAATTCATGAAAAGAGGAATTGACTGAAGATTGTTTCTGAGTGTGTCTCTTCAATAAGGAATAATATGGATATAAATAATAAGGAATTGAAGGGTTCATTTGACTTTGAATCAAAACATACCTTCTGATCATTTCTGCCTCTGACATCCTCTATGTCTGCTTTGCTCTTCTTTGGACTTATGAGATCTCTCAAAGCTAGACATTCAACTTCCATCTGAAAAACAATAAGCCATTTCATTTTAATTTGTCTCTGAACTGTGCAGAAAGGTCGTTATTTAGTTCATACAGTCATATTTCAGTCACTACTTTGCTATAGCCAAATACAGCAAATAGATCGATCTATTACAGGGCCATAAGATATCAGTGGTCAGAAGATTTTGGCGCAAAGACCTTAGCCCACCTAACGTTTGCTGATGACCCTAGCTAGCTATCTAACAAGCTAGCTATCTGCTATCACATCTAATTCTGACACGTTCAATACTGAATATTGCTACTGTAAAAGCCCTGATGGCAAGATGAATACACAATAAATAGTTACATTTTAGCTATAGTAAACAATGGAAAAACTTTGCAAAAAAAGGATGCAATCTTGGGAAGTATTTTCTTGGGGCAAATTGAGTATTAATACTGATCCATTCAACATGGGACACTTAGCTAGCTACAAGCTACCAGGTTGCAAGACAAAAAGTAGATATACTGTTAATCAATAAACAACAAATATTTGGCTATTTACTTATACATAAATATCTAGCTACCTAGCTACATTATTTACCTGCTGGCTGGCTGGCATCTACTGTAACTAGGCTAACTAGTGATTAATATTTACTCACCTTCTTCAGCGTTTCCTACGTAACGTACGAAGATAAAGATATCAATACCAATGTACAGTATCTCCAATTGCACAGACTTATTGTTGGTACGTTGTTTATTCAAATCAACATAATTTTCATTTCTGAAGTAAGCGGGCTTCTTCAAATATCCAGCTTTAAAGCTTCTCCTGTCCTGCTAACGTTACTTGTTTTGGAATTGCATTACTGAACAGGAACAGCTACAACCAAAAACACCCGCTAAAACTTTTTTTTTCTGGCGCTCTCATACGTTTCACTCAGTCGAGCCAATCAGCATCTAGATGTTGTGACGCATAATATTGATTCATCCAATAGGCAAGGGGCAACAACCACGCCTCCAGAGATTTCTTGGCGGGGCACTAGGCGCGGTCTTGACTGGGAGTCGGGCTGTTCAGTTTGACTGCTGCTGTTCATGGTGTTTGAGTGGCATAGCCGCGCACCTAGAAACCCTATTAATAACCCTAATCACAGAGTCTTTGTTGCTGCATGTATAGACCACGGACCCACTGCGGTTCCATCTAATTAGCTTGCGTGGCTCAGGGAAACAGATGGGACAGGAGTGGGTGGCGCTCATTCTACCTGTGACACCGCGCGAAAAGTTGTAATGTGAGGAGCCCAATACCCAGGGTCCCGCCCTCAGGCTTTCCCAGTCCCTCGAGTTGTCCCGGTTATCACACAATCCCCGCCCAATATTTCAAGCCAGTTTACTTTGAAAAATGTAGGTTTACAGAAATAATATATAATTTATATTCTTGATTTATTTTCAAAAAACGAAAAAAATATTCTGATACATGGGATCAAATAATGCATATTTCATGTATTAGCAAATATTGAATTGTAAATTTATACAATGCAAAATTAGCAATGCAGATCAATAGGCTATTGATTGGTCCTGGTAGCCTATGCTATACAATCTCTAGAAGACTGAAACAGGTTTCCCTCAAGAATTTCGCTGAATTTACAGTTGAAGTCGGAAGTTTACATACACCCTAGCCAAATACATTTATAGTCAGTTTTTCACAATTCCTGACATTTAATCCTAGTAAAAAGTCCCTGTCTTAGGTCAGTTAGGATCACCACTTTATTTTAAGAATGTGAAATGTCAGAATAATAGTAGGGAGAATTATTTATTTAAGCTTTTATTTCTTTCATCACATTCCCAGTGGGTCAGAAGTTTACATACACTCAATTAGTATTTGGTAGCATTGCCTTTAAATTGGTTAACTTGGGTCAAACGTTTCGGGTAGCCTTCCACAAGCGTCCCACAATAAGTTGGGTGAATTTTAGCCCATTCCTCCTGACAGAGCTGGTGTAACTGAGTCAGGTTTGTAGGCCTCCTTGCTCGCACACGCCTTTTCAGTTCTGCCCACACATTTTCTATAGGATTGAGGTCAGGGCTTTGTGATGGCCACTCCAATACCTTGACTTTGTTGTCCTTAAACCATTTTGCCACAACTTTGGAAGTATGCTTGGGGTCATTGTCCATTTGGAAGACCCATTTGCGACCAAGCTTTAACTTCCTGACTGATGTCTTGAGATGTTGCATCAATATATCCACATCATTTTCCTTCCTCATGATGCCATCTATTTTCTGAAGTGCACCAGTCCCTCCTGTAGCAAAGCACCCCCACAGCATTATGCTGCCATCCTCGTGCTTCACGGTTGGGATGGTGTTCTTTGGCTTGCAAGCCACCCCATTTTTCCTTCAAACATAACGATGGTCATTATGGCCAAACAGTTCTATTTTTGTTTCATCAGACCAGAGGACATTTCTCCAAAAAGTAAGATCTTTGTCCCCATGTGCAGTTGCAAACCGTAGTCTGGCTTTTTTATGGCGGTTATGGAGCAGTGGCTTCTTCCTTGCTGAGTGGCCTTTCAGGTTATGTTGATATAGGACTCGTTTTACTGTGGATATAGATACTTTTGTACCTGTTTCCTCCAGCATCTTCACAAGATCCTTTGCTGTTGTTCTGGGATTGATTTGCACTTTTCGCACCAAAGTACGTTCATCTCTAGGAGACAGAACGCGTCTCCTTCCTGAGCGGTATGACGGCTGCGTGGTCCCATGGTGTTTATACTTGCATACTATTGTTTGTACAGATGAATGTGGTACCTTCAGGCGTTTGGAAATTGCTCCCAAGGATGAACCAGACTTGTGGAGGTCTACAATTTTTTTCTGAGGTCTTGGCTGATTTCTTTTGATTTTCCCATGATGTCAAGCAGAGGCACTGAGTTTGAAGGTAGGCCTTGAAATACATCCACAGGTACACCTCCAATTGACTCAAATGATGTCAATTAGCCTATCAGACGCTTCTAAAGCCATTACATCATTTTCTGGAATTTTCCAAGCTGTTTAAAGGCACAGTCAACTTAGTGTATGTACATTGTAATTGTGATACAGTGAATTACAGTGGGGAAAAAAAGTATTTAGTCAGCCACCAATTGTGCAAGTTCTCCCACTTAAAAAGATGAGAGAGGCCTGTAATTTTCATCATAGGTACACGTCAACTATGACAGACAAAATGAGAAAAAAAAATCCAGAAAATCACATTGTAGGATTTGTAATGAATTTATTTGCAAATTATGGTGTAAAATAAGTATGTGGTGAATAACAAAAGTTTCTCAATACTTTGTTATATACCCTTTGTTGGCAATGACACAGGTCAAACGTTTTCTGTAAGTCTTCACAAGGTTTTCACACACTGTTGCTGGTATTTTGGCCCATTCCTCCATGCAGATCTCCTCTAGAGCAGTGATGTTTTGGGGCTGTCGCTGGGCAACACGGACTTTCAACTCCCTCCAAAGATTTTCTATGGGGTTGAGATCTGGAGACTGGCTAGGCCACTCCAGGACCTTGAAATGCTTCTTACGAAGCCACTCCTTCGTTGCCCGGGCGGTGTGTTTGGGATCATTGTCATGCTGAAAGACCCAGCCACGTTTCATCTTCAATGCCCTTGCTGATGGAAGGAGGATTTCACTCAAAATCTCACGATACATGGCCCCATTCATTCTTTCCTTTACCGGATCAGTCGTCCTGGTCCCTTTGCAGAAAAACAGCCCCAAAGCATGATGTTTCCACCCCCATGCTTCACAGTAGGTATGGTGTTCTTTGGATGCAACTCAGCATTCTTTGTCCTCCAAACACGACGAGTTGAGTTTTTACCAAAAAGTTATATTTTGGTTTCATCTGACCATATGACATTCTCCCAATCCTCTTCTGGATCATCCAAATGCACTCTAGCAAACTTCAGACGGGCCTGGACATGTACTGGCTTAAGCAGGGGGACACGTCTGGCACTGCAGGATTTGAGTCCCTGGCGGGTAGTGTGTTACTGATGGTAGGCTTTGTTACTTTGGTCCCAGCTCTCTGCAGGTCATTCACTAGGTCCCCCGTGTGGTTCTGGGATTTTTGCTCACCGTTCTTGTGATCATTTTGACCCACGGGGTGAGATCTTGTGTGGAGCCCCAGATCGAGGGAGATTATCAGTGGTCTTGTATGTCTTCCATTTCCTAATAATTGCTCCCACAGTTGATTTCTTCAAACCAAGCTGCTTACCTATTGCAGATTCAGTCTTCCCAGCCTGGTGCAGGTCTACAATTTTGTTTCTGGTGTCCTTTGACAGCTCTTTGGTCTTGGCCATAGTGGAGTTTGGAGTGTGCCTGTTTGAGGTTGTGGACAGGTGTCTTTTATACTGATAACAAGTTCAAACAGGTGCCATTAATACAGGTAACGAGTGGAGGACAGAGGAGCCTCTTAAAGAAGAAGTTACAGGTCTGTGAGAGCCAGAAATCTTGTTTGTTTGTAGGTGACCAAATACTTATTTTCCACCATAATTTGCAAATAAATTCATTAAAAATCCTACAATGTGATTTTCTGGATTTATTTGTAAAAAAAAATTCTCAATTTGTCTGTCATAGTTGACGTGTACCTATGATGAAAATTACAGGCCTCTCTCATCTTTTTAAGTGGGAGAACTTGCACAATTGGTGGCTGACTAAATACTTTTTTCCCCCACTGTATAAGTGAAATAATCTGTCTGTAAACAATTGTTGGAAAAATTACTTGTGTCATGTACAAAGTAGATGTCCTAACCGACTTGCCAAAACTATTGTTTGTTAACAAGAAATTTGTGGAGTGGTTGAAAAACAAGTTTTAATGACTCCAACCTAAGTGTATGTAAACTTCCGACTTCAACTGTAGCGCCATCCATCATTCCTTCAATTCTGACCAGTTTCCCAGTCCCTGCCAATGAAAAACATCCCCACAGCATGATGCTGCCACCACCATGCTTCACTGTGGGGATGGTGTTCTCGGGGTAATGAGAGGTGTTGGGTTTGCGCCAGACATAGCGTTTTCCTTGATGGCCAAAAAGCTCAATTTTAGTCTCATCTGACCAGAGTACCTTCTTCCATATGTTTGGGGAGTCTCCCACATGGCTTTTGGCGTACACCAAACGTGTTTGCTTATTTTTTTCTTTAAGCAATGGCTTTTTTTACAACCCTGATATGTACCAACCCTGATATGTACTTCTCAACAACTTTGTCCCTGACCTGTTTGGAGAGCTCCTTGGTCTTCATGGTGCCACTTGCTTGGTGGTGCCCCTTGCTTAGTGGTGTTGCAGACTCTGGGGCCTTTCAGAACAGGTGTATATATACTGAGATCATGTGACAGATCATGTGACACTTAGATTCCACACAGGTGGACTTTATTTAACTAATTATGTGACTTCTGAAGGTAATTGGTTGCACCAGATCTTATTTAGGGGCTTCATAGCAAAGGGGGTGAATACATATGCATGCACCACATTTCCGTTATTTATTTTTTAGAATTGTTTGAAACAAGTAATTTTTTTCATTTCACTTCACCAATTTGGACTATTTTGTGTATGTCCATTACATGAAATCCAAATAAAAATCCATTTAAATTACAGGTTGTAATGAAACAAAATAGGAAAAACGCCAAGGGGGATGAATTATTTTGCCCCCCCCCAAAGAAAAACTTTCCTGAACCAACACTTGCTCTTGACTAATGATGCTTACTTGATAGGCATTGCGCACCTCCTTGGGTAGAGATCATTCAGAGGCTCATATATGTTATCCACTAAATGTCACATCAGTTCCCCTCTGCACCAATATTAGAAGCCACAAATTGTTCTTGCATCTTTGATACGTTCTAAAATAAAGTTAAGATTGAACTCCAAAGGCATTAACTCTGTTTAGTCACATTATGTTTGGCACTGTGGAATAGTGAGCAGTTGCACTTTCGGCTGTGTCAAGCCCCCCACTCTAATTGCCTCAGAATGCCACTCTGACATTTCCCTAACAGGTCCCTGGGAATTGTGGGAAATCAATGTGTATTAGTCTGAGGAGCGTTAGCCAATATTTGCAGTCCTTTAAACGACTCACAATGTCTTCCAATTGCTGACATTTTAGATGGGCTCCATAAAAAATAGAAAATCTTTACTGTAACTTTTCGTATCTGGACTGCTGTTACTAAGCATCTCTGCTCGTCAGCTTTTGGGTTATTCCATTATAGGTGGGAAATATTCATAATAAACCACAACACAATGGGCATTCTGCTGCTATAATAGGATTCTACTACCGGGTTTGCATACAATTTGTATGAATCCACAATTTGTATGCAAACCCGGTAGTAGCCTCCTATTATAGCTGCACAATGTCCATGATACAAATCAAGTCCTGACCATAGAGGAGAAGCCTGGCAGAGTGGCAGAGCACCGTGGCAGTACCCCCAGCCCACTCCGGCGTGATGTAACTGGATGCGTCCCAAATGGCACCCTATTCCCTTTATAGTGCACTACTTTAGACCAGGACCCTGGCACCCTATTCCCTTTATAGTGCGCTACTTTAGACCAGGACCCTGGCACCCTATTCCCTTTATAGTGCACTACTTTAGACCAGGACCCTGCCACCCTATTCCCTTTATAGTGCACTACTTTTGACCATAGGCCCATAGGAATAAGGTGCCACTTGCTTCAGCCTGTGTCATTTTCTCTGGGCACAGCACCAGGGCTTGATAGGAATCAGAAAATGTTTTTTTTTCTCTCTCTCTGCTAACTATCATTGTGGTGCACAGCTGGACATTCATTCAGCTTGCAGCTTCATCTGTCCTGTACTGATAGCCCTATAGGCCTTGTACAGGTGGGAGTTGTGTTCAGACACTTCCTCCAACACACGAAGACAGGAAGATGAATGGGGGAGCACCTCTGCTTGGGCCCTGTTGGAATACTCCAGAAATAATCCTTCCTGCCTCCTACCTTCACAGATCTAAATTGGTGGTTGGATTGGTGAAAGTAATTGAGTGGTGACCTTGCACACCAATCCAACCACTTATAGATCTGTGCTTCTCTCTCAAGGAAACAAGGAAGGGTGCATTTTTTATGTCTTTCTAAATATTCTTAACTCTGGGTTGATGTTGACTGACATGACCAATGCAACTTATCAAGGTCGTCAATCGGGACCATAATTAGCTGAATCAGGTGTGCTACTGCAGGGCTGGAAGGACAGCCTGCAGACAGTTGCTCTTCAGGCCCAGAGTTGGAGAACCCTGGACTAAGGCTTAGCTGTCCCCTGATGACAGCGTTGGTTTTCATGTGTCCATGGCAACACAGATGGAACAAACATTGAGAAGGGTTTCCATGGACCACAACAGCTGTCTGCTGAACACAGCATGCTTGTGAGGCAAACACTGGTGTAAACAAGTGTGCCATCAGTCATTGGCTAGGTGAATGATTACCTCTTAACCACCAATAGACAGTCGCATATGTCTTGTCCAACAGCCTTAAACATCATACCTTTGCGTGTGTGTGTATTATAACATGCATTGGTTGATAGAAATTTTGGCTTGGGGCTGATATTAAAAACCGTATACTCTCTGAAAAGCTGTTAAGTTGGTAAACACAAACCTTCAGATGCATTAGAGTGATTCAGAAAAAGTATCTGCCTGACGTGGGCAGGGAATAGATTAGCCAGATCTCATCACAGTAATTCATAATAAACAGCACGCTTGAGTTGACCATCTCCGTTATTACACTGTTAGTGAACTGCTAAAAGCCCAGCGGCCTGGGACACAGATCAATGGCATTTCATCAGTCTGGGCATTAGCATGACGCTAAAAGTGTTTAGTCAGTGGGCTCTCTGGACAGCATTCTAATGGGAGATCATCATAGGCCTGTTGAGAAACAGCATTATCAGCAGATCAGGATCAAACTGAAGGAAACGGACTGTCCAATAAGAAACTTTCATTTTTATTTTCCGTTGCAAAACATTTTAAAACATTGCCTGGCCCAATGAACACAACCCTGTTGCTGTTCTTTTTCCACTTTCATCTATTACCTTGTGTCATGTGACAACCTCAGGTTTCTTGTACTCCTCCTAAGGCATCAAGGCATTTACAGGGTATGCATCCCAAATAGCACCCTATTCCCTACATCAGGGATGGGCAACTCCAGTCCTTGAGTGCCGGAATGGTGTCACACTTTTTCCCCGTCCCTAGCCAACACAGCTGATTGCATTCTAAACTGAAGTTAATGATTAGTTGATTATTGGAGTCAGGTGTGTTAGCTGGGGATGGGGCAAAAGTGTGACACCAATCAGGCCACCGAGGAGTTGCCCATCCCATATGTAGGGAATAGCGTGACCCCTCAGTCAATCAGGCACAGTGGTTTGGGGGGCTGACTATTGTCCTCACACATTACCCCCGACAGGATCTTGTTGCCAGGACAAGCTGAAACTTGCCCATCTTCCTGGATCTCTGTTGATGCCATTAAGGTTGACAGATTCTCCACTGGGTTTATGTTTGGGTTTATAATCTGACTTCTGATTTCTCTGCATCTGTGGTTGAGGGAAAATCACCACCCACTGGCCAGCTAATGACATGGCAGTGCACATTACTCCCGAGAGATCAAAAGGTAATCCACAGATGGGAGCAAGGTAACATTCCTAGGCACTGATTTTGGGTCACTTTAGCATTTTCCTTGCTAATGGTTAAGGTTAGGTTTGGGGGAAGGGAAGCTGATCCTAGATCTGTACCTAGGGGAAATTTCACCCCTAAACTAGCAGAGAAATTGGGAGGCTTGGTGGTGTTATGGTTAAAACAAATCTCCCATGACGACAGGTTAAACAATAGATGAGGTCAATCTATACCTACAGGAAACTTCACCCCGGAGCAGGTTTCACTCCCTGTTTTCTTATCTTGGTGTAGGGTACTGGGTGGGGTGACCCCAAGGCATGTGGTGAATAATCCCTCCTACCTCAGATTTAAAGACCTGGGTCAATGTTCTTTAGGCACCAAACGTAATAAAATTGACTGAAACAGGGAGAGACAACCTGGACTTTAAAAAAAAGTATTTTTCGTTTTCCTTTGTGTGCCCTAATGAACACGATCCAGGTCACCTTCAACCTCTGAGTGGACAAACAACCTGACAGAGATATAAACCTTGAGCCAGCATTCCATCTGTTTCACCAGCCATTCGGTCCACCATTTGAACAACACAGATAATAATAATTTAATAGAAATCGGAATAAATCAATTTAGGCACTTCAGTCCCTCTCAACGTTACTTGGATGTTGTGGCGAACCTCAGGTGTACGCTTCCCAGTCGTAATCCAACAGATGGTACGCAGGCTGCACATTATATAGTCTACGTCCCAAATGGCACCCTATTCTCTTTGTAGTGCACTACTTTTGACCAGAGCTCTGGTCAATAGTAGTGCACTATGTAGGGAATAGGGTGCCATGTGGGATGCAATCACAGTGTAAAGGGGGCTGGTGCTGTAATCAATGGGGCTGGCGCTGGGACCATATCCAGTCTATTTCTGCTGCTGGCTGACGTAGGAAACCTGGCTCCCTCTACCCCAGCCACTCCGTCAGAGCACAGATCGTTATGGTTATACACCGCCTCAAATACCCCATTAATTTAATCATTGAGCTGAGGTGAGGAGCCAAGCCGTATTTCACTGTGCTTACTATTGAGAGTTGGGGGAGTTGGTCCCATTTGTTTGAGGACACCTAGTGTGTGTCCCAAATGGAACCCTATTCCTTACATAGTGCACTCCTTTTGACCAGAGTCCTATGGGCCCAGGTCAAAAGTAGTGCACTATATAGGGAATACCATTTGGGTTGCAGGCCTAGCGTGGACGTGCTCAGGTGAAGGAGTGAGCAGAGTCTTGGTAGTCCCAGCCTGCTAATGATGAATGGCACACTTAAATGTTTGCCTCTCTCTCTCTAGCACTTTCTCACCACACAAAAGATCAATATGGCTCTTAAGGTCTGGTGTGATGGTGTTTTGATATCCTCTCAACTACATTACATCACTTTCTCACTCCTCCTCTCTTTCTCACTCGTCCTCTCTTTCTCTCCCCCTCTCTTTCTCTCTTTCTCTCCTCCTCACTGTAACTTCCATCAATGTAATTGTCTGCATCACTTCCAATCCCCCATGTTTTATATATATATATATATATATATATATATATACATACACATATATACACACACACATATACATATATACATATACATACATACACATACACATATATATATATATATATATATATATATATATATATATATATATATATATACACATACATATACACATATACACACATACAGTGGGGAAAAAAAGTATTTAGTCAGCCACCCACTTAAAAAGATGAGAGAGGCCTGTAATTTTCATCATAGGTACACGTCAACTATGAAAGACAAAATGAGATTTATTTTCTCCAGAAAATCACATTGTAGGATTTTTAATGAATTTATTTGCAAATTATGGTGGAAAATAAGTATTTGGTCAATAACAAAAGTTTCTCAATACTTTGTTATATACCCTTTGTTGACAATGACACAGGTCAAACGTTTTCTGTAAGTCTTCACAAGGTTTTCACACACTGTTGCTGGTATTTTGGCCCATTCCTCCATGCAGATCTCCTCTAGAGCAGTGATGTTTTGGGGCTGTCTCTGGGCAACACGGACTTTCAACTCCCTCCAAAGATTTTCTATGGGGTTTAGATCTGGAGACTGGCTAGGCCACTCCAGGACCTTGAAATGCTTCTTACGAAGCCACTCCTTCGTTGCCCGGGCGGTGTGTTTGGGATCATTGTCATGCTGAAAGACCCAGCCACGTTTCATCTTCAATGCCCTTGCTGATGGAAGGAGGTTTTCACTCAAAATCTCACGATACATGGCCCCATTCATTCTTTCCTTTACACGGATCAGTCGTCCTGGTCCCTTTGCAGAAAAACAGCCCCAAAGCATGATGTTTCCACCCCCATGCTTCACAGTAGGTATGGTGTTCTTTGGATGCAACTCAACATTCTTTGTCCTCCAAACACAACGAGTTGAGTTTTTACCAAAAAGTTATATTTTGGTTTCATCTGACCATATGACATTCTCCCAATCCTCTTCTGGATCATCCAAATGCACTGTAGCAAACTTCAGACGGGCCTGGACATGTACTGGCTTAAGTAGGGGGACACGTCTGGCACTGCAGGATTTGAGTCCCTGGCGGCGTAGTGTGTTACTAATGGTAGGCTTTGTTACTTTGGTCCCAGCTCTCTGCAGGTCATTCAGTAGGTCCCCCCGTGTGGTTCTGGGATTTTTGCTCACCGTTCTTGTGATCATTTTGACCCCACGGGGTGAGATCTTGCGTGGAGCCCCAGATCAAGGGAGATTATCAGTGGTCTTGTATGTCTTCCATTTCCTAATAATTGCTCCCACAGTTGATTTCTTCAAACCAAGCTGCTTACCTATTGCAGATTCAGTCTTCCCAGCCTGGTGTAGGTCTACAATTTTGTTTCTGGTGTCCTTTGACAGCTCTTTGGTCTTGGCCATAGTGGAGTTTGGAGTGTGACTGTTTGAGGTTGTGGACAGATGTATTTTATACTGATAACAAGTTCAAACAGGTGCCATTAATACAGGTAACGAGTGGAGGACAGAGGAGCCTCTTAAAGAAGAAGTTACAGGTCTGTGAGAGCCAGAAATCTTGCTTGTTTGTAGGTGACCAAATACTTATTTTCCACCATAATTTGCAAATAAATTCATTAAAAATCCTACAATGTGATATTCTGGATTTATTTTTCTCAATTTGTCTGTCATAGTTGACGTGTACCTATGATGAAAATTACAGGCCTCTCTCATCTTTTTAAGTGGGAGAACTTGCACAATTGGTGGCTGACTAAATACTTTTTTTCCCCACTGTACACACACACATACATACACACATACATACATACATACATACATACATACACATACATATCCTTTAAAAATATATATATATTCCCCTTTATTACTTTCCAACCCCACCACCCTTTCCCTACTTGGAGTAAACTAGTGAACAACAACGCTTAGGCCTCTACTTCCAGCCCATACCCACTATCTACATTTTATGGACACAGTCAATTTTACAATAATTATATTTTGTTTGTTTTTTCTCCTGAACTTCCTCTACTCTCAACCTCTCCGATCATTTTCATGATGTCCATCCGATTTGCTTTTATATGGCATATCTTTCTAACTGTGCTCCTTCACAAAAGCTCCCTACCTACAACCTATATACTTATTATGGACACAGTATGCTTACATTATTAGTTATCTTGTTATTATTTGTTGTTAGTTGTTATTAGTCCCATCCTTCAATTCCATTCAGCACCTCCCATCTATCTTTTAACACCATCCATATAGGATTTCTATTTGCCATATACAGTGGGGAAAAAAAGTATTTAGTCAGCCACCAATTGTGCAAGTTCTCCCACTTAAAAAGATGAGAGAGGCCTGTAATTTTCATCATAGGTACACGTCATCTATGACAGACAAAATGAGAAAAAAAAATCCAGAAAATCACATTGTAGGATTTTTAATGAATTTATTTGCAAATTATGGTGGAAAATAAGTATTTGGTCAATAACAAAAGTTTCTCAATACTTTGTTATATACCCTTTGTTGGCAATGACACAGGTCAAACGTTTTCTGTAAGTCTTCACAAGGTTTTCACACACTGTTGCTGGTATTTTGGCCCATTCCTCCATGCAGATCTCCTCTAGAGCAGTGATGTTTTGGGGCTGTCGCTGGGCAACACAGACTTTCAACTCCCTCCAAAGATTTTCTATGGTGTTGAGATATGGAGACTGGCTAGGCCACTCCAGGACGTTGAAATGCTTCTTACGAAGCCACTCCTTCGTTGCCCGGGCGGTGTGTTTGGGATCATTGTCATGCTGAAAGACCCAGCCACGTTTCATCTTCAATGCCCTCGCTGATGGAAGGAGGTTTTCACTCAAAATCTCACGATACATGGCCCCATTCATTCTTTCCTTTACACAGATCAGTCGTCCTGGTCCCTTTGCAGAAAAACAGCCCCAAAGCATGATGTTTCCACCCCCATGCTTCACAGTAGGTAGGGTGTTCTTTGGATGCAACTCAGCATTCTTTGTCCTCCAAACACTACGAGTTGAGTTTTTACCAAAAAGTTCTATTTTGGTTTCATCTGACCATATGACATTCTCCCAATCCTCTTCTGGATCATCCAAATGGACTCTAGCAAACTTCAGACGGGCCTGGACATGTACTGGCTTAAGCAGGGGGATACATCTGGCACTGCAGGATTTGAGTCCCTGGCGGCATAGTGTGTTACTGATGGTAGGCTTTGTTACTTTGGTTCCAGCTCTCTGCAGGTCATTCACTAGGTCCCCCCGTGTGGTTCTGGGATTTTTGCTCACCGTTCTTGTGATCATTTTGACCCCACGGGGTGAGATCTTGCGTGGAGCCCCAGATCGAGGGAGATTATCAGTTGTCTTGTATGTCTTCCATTTCCTAATAATTGCTCCCACAGTTGATTTCTTCAAACCAAGCTGCAGATGCAGTCTTCCCAGCCTGGTGCAGGTCTACAATTTTGTTTCTGGTGTCCTTTGACAGCTCTTTGGTCTTGGCCATAGTGGAGTTTGGAGTGTGACTGTTTGAGGTTGTGGACAGGTGTCTTTTATACTGATAACAAGTTCAAACAGGTGCCATTAATACAGGTAACGAGTGGAGGACAGAGGAGCCTCTTAAAGAAGAAGTTACAGGTCTGTGAGAGCCAGAAATCTTGCTTGTTTGTAGGTGACCAAATACTTATTTTCCACCATAATTTGCAAATAAATTCATAAAAAATCCTACAATGTGATTTTCAGGAAAAGAAATTCTCAATTTGTCTGTCATAGTTGACGTGTACCTATGATGAAAATTACAGGCCTCTCTCATCTTTTTAAGTGGGAGAACTTTCACAATTGGTGGCTGACTAAATACTTTTTTTCACCACTGTATATTTCAACTGTACTGTGATGTCTTACAAAAGTTCTGAACATTTCTATTCTCATTGTTTCTACAGATTGTGAATTGAAAATAATCATTTTTGCTAAAAGTATTATTATGTTATTGATCGATTGACTATGACTTTTCAGATCACCCAGTAATGCTATCTGCAAGGTTAGCGCCAGGTAAATATTGCAAGCCTTTATCCAATATTTAATAATTTCTGTCCTCCGAATTCATATTAATTATATAAATAGGCCTGTTTAATTTTGTCTGGCTTGCCGTTCCAAATAAAATGGAATATTTTTTTCTCATATAATTTTAAAAACTGTTCACTAGGCGTAGGCAAGACCATAAGCAAATAGGTAAACTGGGATAATACTAAAGAGTTAATCAGGGTGATTTTTCCACAAATTGACAGGTATTTACCTTTCCATGGTAGCAAGATCTTATCTATTTTTGCTAACTTTCTATTAAAATGTATTGAAGTGAGATCATTTATTTCCTTTGGGATATGTATTCCGAGTATATCCACATCACCATCAGACCATTTGATTGGTAAACTACATGGCAATGTAAATTTTTTATTTTTTATTGATCCAATACGTAATATAGTACATTTGTCATAATTTGGTTGTAATCCAGAGAGGTTAGAAAATGTATCTAGATCCTATATGAGGCTGTGGAGGGATTCTAGTTGTGGATTTAAAAGAAAACATGAATCATCAGCGTACAATTACACCTTTGTTTTTAAGCCCTGGATTTCTAATCCCCTGATATTATTGTTGGATCTGATTTTAATAGCTAACATCTCGATGGCCGCAATAAATAGATATGCCAATAATGGACAACCTTGTTTCACTCTTCTTGACAGTTTAAAACCTTCTGAGAAATAGCCATTATTTACTATTTTACACCTAGGGTTACTATACATGATTTTGACCCATTTTATAAGAGATTCTCCAAAATTGAAATGCTCCAGGCATTTATATATAAACCCCAGTCGTACTTTATCAAATGCCTTTTCGAAGTCTGCTATGAATAGCAGGCCTGGTTTCCCAGATTTTCCATAGTGTTCTATTGTTTCCAATAGTTGCCTTATATTATCTCCAATGTATCTTCCATGTAAAAAATCTGTCTGATTAGAATTAATAATATCCAACAATACCATTTTAATTCTATGCGCTATACATTTTGCTAGAAGTTTTGCATCACAACACTGAAGTGTAAGGGGCCTCCAATTTTTTTATGGACTGGATCTTTATATTTTCCACGTATATCCTGTTTCAGTAATAATGAGATCAGACCTTCTTCTTGAGTGTCAGATAATCTACCATTTACATAGGAGTGGTTAAAACATGCTAATAACTGTCCTCTTAGTATATCAAAAAAGGTTTGGTATACCTCGACTGGTATGCCATCCAACCCTGGAGTTTTCCCGGACTTAAAGTCTTTAATTGCATCCAGAAGTTCCTCCTTTGTAATTTCACCTTCACATGAGTCTTTCTGTATGGCTGTTAATTTTACATTATCAATAGAAAACAAATCTCTACAATTAGCTTCAGTTAGAGGAGATGGAGGCGACTGAAACGAAAACATATGCTTAAAGTACTTTGTTTCCTCCTTCAAAATATA
The DNA here is from genome assembly GCF_020615455.1 of Coregonus clupeaformis. Lineage (NCBI taxonomy): Eukaryota > Metazoa > Chordata > Actinopteri > Salmoniformes > Salmonidae > Coregonus > Coregonus clupeaformis. The sequence goes on along the minus strand of NC_059219.1, from coordinate 19,239,986 downwards.
ATTTGGTGAATCATGGGTTACTCCGTCAACTGTAACCAGTTTCATTAAATTATTTTTGGTAGCATTCCTATGTTGAAGATTTAAAAATAATTTGGTGCATTTTTCTCCATATTCCATCCAGTTTGCTTTATTTTTATAATATATTCCACTTGATCTTTCTTGAATAAGTTTCTCAATTTATTTTAGTTTTTCCCTTAATTTATTCTGAGCCTCTGTTACAGTTTTTATTGCCATCTATCTGTTCTGTTAGACTTTCTATTTCCTTTGTTAGTATAAACTCTTTTGACCTAAATTGCTTTTGTTTTCAAGATGAGTACTGAATTACATGGCCTCTAATGGCACATTTAAAGGTGTCCCATACAATAAGGGGATTTGCTGTACCTATGTTATGTCGGAAAAAGTCAGTTATAAATTCCTTTGTCCTAGTTAAAAATAAATTATCATCCAATAGGCTTTGATTACATTTCCAATATCCTCGCCCACGTGGAAATTCAGTAAGAGTAATGTATATGCCAATTATATGATGGTCCGACTGCATTCTGTCCCCTATCAACACTTTTTAAACTTTTGGTGCCAACGAGAATGAGATAAAAAGGAAGTCAAGACGACTAGCTTGATTGAGTCTCCGCCATGTATATCTCACTAGATCAGGATATTTAAGCCTTCATATATCTACTAGTTCTAATGTATCCATGACATTCACGATTTCCTTAAGAGCATGTGGGTGATTGTTTGTGGTGTGATTTCCTTTACGGTCCATTGAGCTATTTAAAACAGTATTATAATCCCCCACCATAATAATATTGTCTTGAATTGCTTGCAGGGTTGATAATTTATTATATATATTATCAAAGAAGTGTGGATCATCATTATTTGGTCCGTAAAGGTTAATGAGCCATATCTGTTTATGGTCCAATAACATATTTAAAATAATCCATCTACCTTGCGTATCTATTTGGACAATTTGCACATTCGGATCGAAATTACTATTAATTAATATCATCACCCCTTTTGAATTTCTTTGCCCATGGGAGAAGTACATTCCTTTTTCCACGCAACTTCATCTAGAATTGTTGAATGAGTTTCCTGTAAACAATAGATATGATATTCATTCTCTTTGAGCCATGTAAATATTGTTCTTCTTTTGTTATAATCAGCTAAGCCATTACAATTATAACTGGCTATTCTCATTTCACCATACACCATAATGAGATACAAGTTTCAAGTCTATTTATCATTATATATGTTTGTAAATTTACCAATAAAAAATACAGTAATGATTGAGTGTCCATATAGCTGTACCGTGATATTTGCATTGCTACTAAGTAACCCTTCAATTGTTCTCCACTAATTCCCCCGCTAAAGCCCCTCCCCATCCCAAGTTGAGCCGTCATCCCAGTGATCGGCATCCCACCCGCGTCCCTCCGGATCCCTAAGGCCCCGAGAGGCCAGGACCCATCCATCGACAACAGGACACAGTGCCACCCACAAAACAGAAGCAGATTAACCGCCAAAAGCATTTCCAATGCTGTCACCTCTCTCTCTATATATATAACTATTTAAAAATATATATCTATTCAAATATCCTGCATATCTTATTTTCCATCATTATCAATTAATATGCGTAACAATGTCGGCAGTTCATGCGCAGGATCTGAACATACAACCCGGATTGCCATTATATTACATTAAATTTATTGACAAGCAATTATTATCCTAGCAAATCATTACCGCGGTCCATCCCATACCCCCATACATCCAACATCCTCTCCCCCCCACAACAGATGCGGGACAAACAAACACGCACATACTCACATACTCCAACACACTCAACCCCCTTCCTCCACAATCAACCATAAAATCAGATGATCAACGGTTGTTACATCCCAGAGCCCAACTCAAGAAAGGACCTGATTTACGAGTGCACATACAGTTACAGCTGATTGAGAAAGCATGCAAGATTGAGCAGAAATTGACAACAATGTGAGATTTGATTAATCTAATGAATCTATGTCAAGTCCTAGGTGATGGAGATCAGATCCACCCTCTTCACCTGAGACACAAACACTCTGGTCCCCCGTTGTAACCATTTTTCCCAAGTATCTCCGTGCAGTCAGACCTTTGATTATTTTGTGCCACCTGGGCCACAATGATAAACCCCCTCTCTGATTGTCTGAGTGTGACCCCCTCCCCATGGGTTACTGCAGCCAGTGTTGCCAGCACTGCCACTACCTGGGTGGGGGTACCCCACTGGAATCCTCACCGGCTAGGTACAAGGTCGTCAAGGTTCTCATTAGCAGCTTTGAGAATGTCCTTGTATATAATACTCTCCCATCAGGGGGCTCTGGCTTTGTATGACCAACTCTGCCAGGCAGGCTCAGAATCCTGAGGGGGCGGTGCTGCTCAAGTAGGTCTCTGACCGCATTTATTTCTCTGTTTAGGCTGCATACTCACATCAGGTCCATAAAACAGATGGGAACTTCTCTTTGATGTATGGGTCACTCAGGTGGGTGTCCAGTATATAGGGTTGGGGATCTTTCCATCATGATAGGACAATAAAAGTTAGATTAGATGTATACTATATTTTAAAATGTATATCCCTCATCTACACAAAATTGAAAGCTCTCTCTCACTACCCATTTACATTTTAGTCATTTAGCAGACGCTCTTATCCAGAGCGACTTACAGGAGCAATTAGGGTTAAGTGCCTTGCTCAAGGGCACATTTACGTCATTTAGCAGACGCTCTTATCCAGAGCGACTTACAAATTGGTGCATTCACCCTATAGCCAGTGGGATAACCACTTTCCAATTTCTATTTAAAAAAAAAAAAACGTGAGAGAACTTGGGAAGGTTGAACACCAGACGGGCTGCGGCATTCTGGATGAGTTGTAGGGGTTTAATGGCACGGGCAGGGAGCCCAGCCAACAGCGAGTTGCAGTAATCCAGACGGGAGATGACAAGTGCCTGGATTAGGACCTGTGCCGCTTCCTGTGTAAGGCAGGGTCGTACTCTCCGAATGTTGTAGAGCATGAACCTGCAGGATCGGGTCACCGCCTTGATGTTAGCGGAGAACGACAGGGTGTTGTCCAGGGTCACGCCAAGGCTCTTCGCACTCTGGGAGGAGGACACAACGGAGTTGTCAACCGTGATGGCGAGATCATGGAACGGGCAGTCCTTCCCCGGGAGGAAGAGCAGCTCCGTCTTGCCAGGGTTCAGCTTGAGGTGGTGATCCGTCATCCATACTGATATGTCTGCCAGACATGCAGAGATGCGATTCGCCACCTGGTTATCAGAAGGGGGAAAGGAGAAGATTAGTTGTGTATCGTCAGCGTAGCAATGATAGGAGAGGCCATGTGAGGATATGACAGAGCCAAGTGACTTGGTGTATAGGGAGAAAAGGAGAGGGCCTAGAACTGAGCCCTGGGGGACATCAGTGGTGAGAGCACGTGGTGCGGAGACAGCTTCTCGCCACGCCACTTGGTAGGAGCGACCGGTCAGGTAGGACGCAATCCAGGAGTGAGCCGCGCCGGAGATGCCCAGCTCGGAGAGGGTGGAGAGGAGGATCTGATGGTTCACAGTATCAAAGGCAGCAGACAGGTCTAGAAGGCTCTGGGATATGCAACCATTTCCCCTCTCACTCACATAACGCCACACCCTTCCAAACACAAAAATGCACACCACATGGTTGACTGCGGAGGAAACGGGCCGAGCGCACAAACGCACCCGCATCCCTCACCTGCCGCAAGGGGGAAAGAACGCCAGGGAGAACACAGGACCAACCACAACAACCGCCCGCCAAAACAACAATTGCCCGCCAAAAAAGCCATGTTCTAATTTGTTGTATTTGAAGATGTATTATTCTGTGTGACACTCTGGCTCCAGGGACTCTGATTGTTGAGCCAGGGTTGTTTTTTCATTTAGGGTGTATTTCTATGTTGGTTCTAGTTGTTCATTTCTATGTTTGGTTTTGTGGTTGATTAGTCATATGACTCCCAATCGGAGGTAACGAGTGTCAGCTGTCGGCTCGTTATCTCTGATTGGGAGCCATATTTAAACTGTGTGGTTTCACCTGGGTTTTGTGGGTTTTTGTTCCAGGTTCAGTATTTTGTCACTGTTGGACTTCACTATCGTCTTTTGTTTTGTAGTTACGTGCTTTCTTTATTAAAGTCATCATGTTCACTCAACGCGCTGCGTATTGGTCTGCTCCCTTTATAGACGACCGTGACAGAAAAACCCACCATAAGAGGACCAAGCAGCGTGTCAAGCGGCAACAGGACCCAGCTCCAAAGGATTCCTGGACATGGGAGGAATTTTACGGAAAGTCCTGGACTTGGGAGAAATCCTGGGGATGATTGCCTCTGACAACATCGGCAGGGCCATCGTCGGAGGGACGAGCCCAAAATTTTTGGGGGGCATGGCTCTGGGCAGGCTGCCACAGGGAGACGTGAGAGAAGGCTATCGTTCGAGCCCAGGGCAAACAGCCTCGCCCCCTGTGCGGCCGCCTGTTCCTACTCACGCACCAAGCCCACGGTGTGCGTCGACAGCCCAGCCCGGCCTGTTCCTGCTCCACGCACAGAACCTACGGTGTGCGTCGCCAGCCCAGCCCGGCCTGTTCCTGCTCCACGCACAGAACCTACGGTGTGCGTCGCCAGCCCGGTTCGGCCTGTTCCTGCTCAACGCACCAAGGCTATGGTGTGCGTCGACAGCCCAGCCCGGCCTGTTCCTGCTCCACGCACAGAACCTACGGTGTGCGTCGCCAGCCCAGCCCGGCCTGTTCCTGCCCCACGCACAGAACCTACGGTGTGCGTCGCCAGCCCGGTTCGGCCTGTTCCTGCTCAACGCACCAAGGCTATGGTGTGCGTCGACAGCCCAGCCCGGCCTGTTCCTGCTCCACGCACAGAACCTACGGTGTGCGTTGCCAGCCCAGCCCGGCCTGTTCCTGCCACCCGCACCAAGTCTACGGTGCGCGTCGCCAGCCCGACCCGGCCTGTTCCTGCCACTCGCACCAAACCTACGGTGCGCGTCGCCAGCCCGGTCCGGCCTGTTCCTTCTCCCCGCACTAGCCCTGAGATGCGTGTCCTCAGCCTGGGACCACCAGTTCCGGCACCACGCACTAGGCCTTATGTGCGTTCCCAGGGTCCAGCATGCCCTGTTGCTTCTCCCCGCACTAGCCCTGAGATGCGTGTCCTCAGCCCGGGACCACCAGTTCCGGCACCACGCACCAGGCCTATAGTGCGTCTCGGCCGGCCAGAGTCTGCCGTCTGCCCAACGGCGCCTGAACTGCCCGTCTGCCCAACGGCGCTTGAACTGCCCGTCTGCCCAACGGCGCCTGAACTGCCCGTCTGCCCAACGGCGCTTGAACTGCCCGTCTGCCCAACGCCGTCTGAACTGCCCGTCTGCCCAACGCCGTCTGAACTGTCCGTCTGCCAAGCGCTGCAGGAACTGCCCGTCTGTACTGAGCCTGCAAAGCCGCCCGTCTGCCATTAGCCTTCAGAGCCGTCCGCCAGACCGGAGCCGCTAGAGCTCTCCGCCAGACAGGATCAGCCAGAGCCTTCCGCCAGACAGGATCAGCCAGAGCCTTCCGCCAGACAGGATCAGCCAGAGCCTTCCGCCAGACAGGATCAGCCAGAGCCTTCCGCCAGACAGGATCAGCCAGAGCCTTCCGCCAGACAGGATCAGCCAGAGCCTTCCGCCAGACAGGATCAGCCAGAGCCTTCCGCCAGACAGGATCAGCCAGAGCCTTCCGCCAGACAGGATCAGCCAGAGCTTTCCGCCAGACAGGATCAGCCAGAGCCTTCTGCCAGACAGGATCAGCCAGAGCCTTCCGCCAGCCAGGATCCGCCAGAGCCGTCCAGCCAGGATCCGCCAGAGCCGTCCAGCCAGGATCCGCCAGAGCCAGCTAGTCAGGTACTGTCCCTTAGTCCGGTGCTGCCCTTTAGTCCGGTGCCGCCCCTTAATCCAGTGGGGTTTAGTTGGGGGTGGTCATGTGGAGGGGGCTACGGAAGCGGATAGTGACTAAGGTGGGGTGGGGACCACGACCTGGGCCAGAGCCGCCACCATGGACAGACGCCCACCCAGACCCTCCCCTAGACTGTATGCTGGTGCGCCCGGAGTTCGCACCTTTAGGGGGGGGTACTGTGACACTCTGGCTCCAGGGACTCTGATTGTTGAGCCAGGGTTGTTTTTTCATTTAGGGTGTATTTCTATGTTGGTTCTAGTTGTTCATTTCTATGTTTGGTTTTGTGGTTGATTAGTCATATGACTCCCAATCGGAGGTAACGAGTGTCAGCTGTCGGCTCGTTATCTCTGATTGGGAGCCATATTTAAACTGTGTGGTGTCATCTGGGTTTTGTGGGTTTTTGTTCCAGGTTCAGTATTTTGTCACTGTTGGACTTCACTATCGTCTTTTGTTTTGTAGTTACGTGCTTTCTTTATTAAAGTCATCATGTTCACTCAACGCGCTGCGTATTGGTCTGCTCCCTTTATAGACGACCGTGACATTCTGCTTGTTATCTTTTCTTGTTATATCGTTTTATCCTTTTTTTAAATACTATACTTACTATAAATGTTATTTAATATTACAATCCCTATCATTGCTAGTATTTGGTGTTCCATTATTCGACTCCTCTATTACAACTTTTAGAATAGCCATGGAGTAGTCTTTGTGTCTCTGAACATTTGGTTGTCAATGTATAGTTTATCGACCACCAGTGCCACACGTTTCCCTTTTAATCTATTTTCCTTGAAGATTGGATACAGAACTTTGCACCTTTCTGCAATCTCCCTCGGGAACTGATAATTCATGCCTATTTTCGTGCCAGCAAGTCTTTTACCTAGGCTTTTAACCATTGCTTTATCCTTAAAAAAAGCAAATTTGGCAACGATTGGGCGATCATATTTCTGTCCTCTTTGTCCGAAACGGTGTACACGTTCGAGTTGGATTTTATCGACAGCCTCAAGTGGGATTTGAAGCGCTGTATGCAGGAAATCCTTCATAATATTCTTGGTTATTTCTCCCTCCTTTTCCTGAATACCCGTAAGTACTAGATTTTCTCTCATCGATCTAGTTTGGATGTCTAGTAAGGCTTCTCTCAGAAGGTTGTTCTCCTTTTTAAGTTCGCTAACGTCCGTTTCCATCTTAGTGACTGTCACTTTTAATGTTTTGGTTTCTTTCTCCATTATCGCAGCTTTTTCATCACTCATTTCAAGACTCGCTTTCAACTCTTTTACGTCCTTACTGACCAATTCTAGTATGCCCAATTTGTCATTTATCGACTTCAACAGGTCGCTTTCCACACTTACCATACCCAGTGGTGAAAAGCATATATCATCTGTATCAGTCGACGAGTCGCGTTTTCTCTTAGGGATTGGTTCTCCTCGTTTATCTTCCGCCATGTTTGGGTGTTGCGTGTTGTTGTAATATTTGTCGATATATTTCTCTAGCCTTATGATTTGTTTTGTGTTATTATCCAGATTGAATTTTATTTACTGCGGATATATGAAATGCTAATATTTAGTCTAACCTACTGATTTTGAATATTATTGTCACGCCCTGGCTCTGGGACTCTGTTATGTTGAGCCAGGGTGTGTGGTTTCTATGTGTTTTGTGTGCTAGGGTGATTATCTAGTTCATTTGTTTCTATGTTGGCCGGTGTGGTTCTCAATCAGAGGCAACGTGTATCAGCTGTTGCTTGTTGTCTCTAATTGGGAACCATACTTAGACAGCCTGTTTTCCACAGTGTGTTGTGGGATCTTGTTCCGTGTATGGTTTGTGTCTGTTACTAAGGACTTCACGTATCGTTTTGTTGTTTTGTTCGTTGTGGTGAATTAAATAATAAGTATGTTCACTCATCATGCTGCGCATTGGTCCACTTCCTCCAGCGATCGTGACAGAAGATCCCACCATGACTGGACCAAGCAGCGTGTCCAGGAGCCAACGCCAGAGAGGGCTCTAAAGGATATCAACCTCGACTGTGTCAAGCCGCGGGAGGAGGAGAGAGGCTGGACTTGGGAGCAGAGGAGCGAGAGTCTGGCGAGAGCCATGGAGGCCTGGCCCACGGGGAGGAGAGACGCCCAGAAAATTTTTAGGGGGGGGCTCACGCCGTGGACGACGGGGCAGCAGGAGGCCGGGATAGAGTGGTTCAGCGGGTTGGCAAAGGAGGCCGCCAGGTTACGGGAGTCACTGGTCACCAGGGGGAAGGAGAATGTAGAGGCACGGCGAGAGGTACTGGGGTGTGTTGCCAGTCCGGTCAGGCCCGTTCCTGATCCCCGCGTAGGGCCAGTGGTGTGTGTCCCCAGTACAGTCCGGCTTGTTCCTGTCCCTCACACCGAGCCTGTGGTGCGTGTCGCCAGCCCGGTCCGGCATGTTCCTGTCCCTCGCACCAAGCCTGTGGTGCGCGTCACCAGCCCGGTCCGGCATGTTCCTGCCCCTTGCACCAAGCCTGTGGTGCGCGTCGTCAGCCCGGTCCGGCCTGTTCCTGCTCCCCGCACCAAGCCCGTGGTGCGCTTCGTCAGCCCGGTTCAGCCCGTCCCTGCTTCCCGCACCAAGCCTGTGGTGCGCGTCGTCAGCCCGGTCCGGCCTGTTCCTGCTCCCCGCACCAAGCCAGTGGTGCGCTTCGTCAGCCCTGTTCGGCCCGTCCCTGCTCCCCGCACCAAGCCAATGGTGCGCGTCGTCAACCGGTCCGGCCTGTTCCTGCTCCCCGCACCAAGCCAATGGTGCGCGTCGTCAGCCCGGTCCGGCCCGTCCCTGCTCCCCGCACCAAGCCTGTGGTGCACGTCGTCAGTCCGGCACAGCCCGTGCCTGTTCCCCGCACCAAGCCAATGGTGCGCGTCGTCAGCCCGGTCCGGCCCGTCCCTGCTCCCCGCACCAAGCCTGTGGTGCGCTTCGTCAGCCCGGTTCGGCCCGTCCCTGCTCCCCGCACCAAGCCAATGGTGCGCGTCGTTAGCCCGGTCCGGCCCGTCCCTGCGCCCCGCACCAAGCCTGTGGTGCGCGTCGTCAGTCCGGCACAGCCCGTGCCTGTTCCACCGGTGCCTGGTCCGGCACCGGTCAGCTGCTCCACACCGGAGCTAGAGCAATCCGCTCCACCAGTGTTCAATCCAGCTCCGGCCAGCAGGGCCAGACCGGATCAGGGGCGCTTTGGGGGGTTTGTTGGAGGGTGGGGGTCAAGCCCGGAGCCGGAACCGCCTCCGAGGAGGAATGCCCACCCGGCCCTCCCCTGTTCGGTTTATGTTTGGCGCGGTTGCAGTCCGCGCCTTTGGGGGGGGGTACTGTCATTATGATCTCAAGGTAAAACGGATTCTAGATCAGCACTCTTACTCCAATACTTGTTATGAATAGTGGTTCATTGTGAAAATGAGGGCTTTGACTTGAGGTGCACCATCTCAAGTGGAGTAGCAGATCTGTGTGTGGACTCCAACAAGTGTAGCAATATGTTGAGCTGTGAACACATTATGCTGTTGGCTAACCTTAGCAAACAACTTGTGTAGCAGGTGGGTGGAAATAGTCAGTGTGATATACAGCCTGATTAGTGTAACATGATGTTGTGTGAGGTTGAAATAGCCATCATGATTTGTTATCTGAGATAAGCTTAGTTAATTTATTTATTTATCAGATTGATTACAGTTTTTCTCGATTGCTAAGACACATTTTTTGAAACCTTCACCCATTTTCTCAAAACTTTAAACACAAAACCAAATCTTCAAACTACATTCACAAAACCCCTGACTCTTCTGGCAAAATCAAACAATCGCCTCAAAACCATTTAATCTGTGCTCAAAATCAAACAATGCTTTCAGATCATACACACAGCCAGTCAATATATAAACACTACAGAGCGCTCATTAGACACTACATAAAAAAATTTGAGAACACAGCGTCCAGGGCATGTAGTTACAGAATAAATAAAAAATTGTATATAGTAAACGCATTTTGCAATTAAAACAAAAAGTATAGTAATCACAACTTAGTACAGTGAATATATTGTAAACTGTAAGTACTGCAAGTAATACAGTATTGAATGTCTGTATATTCAGCACTTGCATAAAAATACAGTAGTCCAACTGCAAAAGCCCAAAGAACAAAGAAAACTCTAAATGAAAAGCACATTACAGTACACTCAAAAATGTTGTGCAACTGCGAAATCAAAGTCAATGAGAGATTCATTCTGCCTCAGAATCACGTCTTTGTGCTGGTTCCGGCCAGAGGACTTCGTCCACATCACAGGCAACGTTGTCCCTTGCCAGGCAACGGGGGAAAAACCCTCTGGTGTGCCGGATCCAGCCTTGACAACACTCCACACCTATGTCACCACAGGCCAATTCCATTGCCTGTAAGAGATTTTCCCTGGTATATGGGTTTCGGTCATAGACCTTCCACCGCCACGCAGAAAAAACTATTCTATTGGGTTGAGGAACGGGCTGTATGGTGGAAGGCAAACATTTATGAATCGCTGGTTGATGTTGAACCACTCGCATATCCGGACACCACGGTGAAAGCTGACATTGTCCCAAACCACAACATAGACAGGATGCACTGCCTGCTGATGATCCTGCTGCTCACGCTCAAACAAAACATCCCGAAGACCACCCAGAAATGTAAGAAGATGTTCAGTGTTATATGGCCCCAGGGTTGCATGACGGTGATATCTGATGAGATCCGAGCCACTTTGGTTGATCATGTGGTCAACCATGGTCTAACAATGAGGGAGGCTGGGCAAAGAGTACAGCCAAATTTTAGCAGGTACACTGTAGCATCCATCATCCGGACATTCCGAAATGAGAATAGGTAAGAAATCTACTCTCACTAGAAAATTGCAGTACTGCATATCAATACAGTACTCAATGAGTACAGTAGTACAGTATTGCCTGTGGACTGTTCTGTAGGACTGTAAAAATAAACTATGTTTCAAGTATTTGGGAAATGTATTTCTACTTTGTATTTACAGCATTTTACTATTTGTTTGGCAGAACTGAAAGATTACCAACACAAGGTGGTCGGGAACGTGTTCTGTCTCCTGAACAGGAAACTGAAATCATGAACATGGTCCTAGAAAATAACGCCATAACATTACGGCAAATACAAAGAAAAATAATAGAAAACAATGAGATATTTCAAAATATTGATAGGGTAAGCTTATCAACACTGGACCGTGTCTTGCGCAGAAATAATCTCAGGATGAAGCAGGTCTACAGGGTGCCATTTGAACGCAATTCAGAAAGAGTCAAAGAATTGCGATATAACTATGTGCAAGTGAGTCCTATACAATCCCACAATTGATGCATACTCTCAACACTGTATAAATTATACATATTTCAGTATTGTAATCATAATGATTGTGCTTCACAATAGTGACCACTCCATGTCTATTTCTGATATTGTCATGTGTGTTTCAGAGAGTCCTTGAGCTAGAGGTGGCTGCAGTGGAGCACCAGTTCATCTTCATTGATGAGGTTGGATTCAACCTCACAAAAAGACGAAAGAGGGGAAGGAATATCATCGGCCAGCGTGCCATTGTTCAAGTCCCTGGCCAGCGCGGAGGGAACATCACAATGTGCGCAGCGATTACCCACCACGGCGTCATCCATCACCATGCTACCCTTGGCCCCTACAACACCGCCCATCTGATCACATTCCTGGACACCCTACACAACACACTCATTCCACCAGATCAGGTAGATGGCCCAGAGCAGCTCAGGTACGTTGTCATTTGGGACAACGTAAGTTTCCACAGGGCTGCTCTGGTTCGTAACTGGTTCACTGCCCACCCACGCTTTTTAGTTGTTTATCTCCCTCCATATTCTCCATTCCTCAATCCCATTGAGGAATTTTTTTCTGCCTGGAGATGGAAAGTGTATGACCGAAATCCACAAACGCGTATACCTCTTCTCCAAGCTATGGAAGACGCATGTGGAGATACAGCAGCTGATGCTTTTCATGGCTGGAATCGCCATGCTAGGCGATATTTCCCCCGCTGCTTGGCCAGGGAAAACATTGCTTGTGATGTGGATGAGGTGCTGTGGCCAGACCGCAACAGAAGAGAGGATGCAGCATAGTTTTTTTTTTCTTGTTTTTTTTTACTGTAACTGTATACATTAAATTATTCTGTTTTGTATGTAGACCACTGTATGTGCAACTTTGTGTTGGTTGAGAATGGATGTACACTGTGTACATTGTTTTTGTGGGAAAAATGAAATATATTTGTTACCGTGTATTTGTGTGTTCTGAGTATAAAAACAATATCCTCAAATATTTTACAACACACTTATGTATGTACTGTCTGTAGTAATGGCAACACTGAACTAAAAAAAGGCCTAAGTCATTATGATGAATGGAGAAGAAGTGTTTTCCATTCATCATAGTGTTTTACATTGAGCACATCAGTGTTCAGCTGGTTCTTATAAATGTCTATTCATATGATGGTTTGTGTGTCATTTGAAAACAAAATACCATTTTGATAAGAAATAAGATTGTTCTGAATGTAAAGTTTCATTTTGCTGGAGAATTGAGGGGTTTTGCCCATTGTGTGTGTGTTTTTTGATTTGTAAATAGAGTTCTGAGAATATGAGGCATGCTTTCAGAAAATGTGTGTAAACAATCGAGAAAAACTGTAACAAAGGGATGTACTGAATCAAATGTATACAGTAAACTTTCAATGACCAAAATAAAAAGAAATTAATGTCCTGATTATGGTGGCCACAGAGAATCTTCTCAAATTGGGTTGTACTCTTTGTCCTGCTTCCCTCATTGTCATTCCATGAACAACAACATGGTCTATCACAGTTGCTTGAATTTCTTCTGAAATTACTGTTCTTGGTCTTGCTCTTCCTCATCCTCGTACTCTTCCTCCTCGTCCACCACCTCTTACACGTACTCTTCCTCCTCTGCCTCTCAGATTGTTTCCATCCATTGTTGGTATCAACATTCAACATTCAACATTCAACGCACCTGTGCACATGTGCATTCTGAACTGGCTTATATTCTGTACAATTGGTTTGATCACATCATTAGAAACAAGTGTGAACAATTTGGAGTCGTTGTGTGTAAACGATGACAACTGTGTTGTAGTTGTGTTTAACTTTTTCCGCCTGTGTTTACCATTTTGTAACACAAGTGCATCACAGTGCGAAATGTGTTTTAGTGAGTGAGAATGTGTTTAGAGTTTTGGAAAAATTTGATTGATTCGACAAATGGGTTTAGGCCACTGAGCATTTGGTTCAGAGAATGGGGTTTAGTGTTTTCGCAATTCAGAAAAACTGTAATACCAATGATTTATATGTGCACTAGATGACTAACAGGGGGTGCTGTTTTGAAGCCACCACACCTCCATCTTGGCAGTCCCCCACCCATATTTTGGAAGGTATAGAAATGCATTTATATAGACTAACAGTCAAAAGTTTGGACACACCTACTCATTGAAGGGTTTTTATTTACTTTTACTATTTTTTACATTGTAGAATAATAGTGAAGACATCAAAACTATGAAATAACAGATATTGAATCATGTAGTAGCCAAAAAAGTGTTAAACAAATCAAAATATATACTTATATTTGAGATTCTTCAAATAGCCACCCTTTGCATTGATCTTTGCACACTCTTTAATTCAACCAGCTTCATGAGGTAGTCACCTGGAATGCATTTCAATTAACAGGTGTGCCTTCTTAAAAGTTATTTGTGGAATTTCTTTCCATCTTAATGTGTTTGAGCCAATCAGTTGTGTTGTGACAAGGTAGGGGGGTATACAGAAGATAGCCCTATTTGGTAAAAGACTAAGTCCATATTATGGCAAGAACCGCTCAAATAAGCAAAGAGAAACAACAGTCAGTCAATCCAAAAAATGTCAAGAACTTTGAAAGTTTCTTCAAGTGCAGTCGCAAAAACCATCAAGCGCTATGATGAAACTGTCTCTCATGAGGACCGCCACAGGAATGGAAGACCCAGAGTTACCTCTGCTGAAGAGGATAAGTTCGTTAGAGTTACCAGCCTCAGAAATTGCAGCCCAAATAAATGCTTCACAGAGTTCAAGTAACAGACACATCTCAACATCAACTGTTCAGAGGATACTGTGTGAATCAGGCCTTCATGGTCGAATTGCTGCAAAGAAACCACTACTAAAAGACACCAATAATAAGAAGAGACTTGCTTGGGCAAAGAAACAGACCGGTGGAAAATTGTCCTTTGGTCTGGAGTCCAAATTGGAAAATGTTGGTTCCAACTGCCGTGGCTTTGTGAGACGCGATGTGGGTGAACGTATGATCTCCGCATGTGTATTTCCCACCGTAAAGCATGGAGGAGGAGGTGTTATGGTGTGGGGGTGCCTTGCTGGTGACACTGTCTGTGATTTATTTAGAATTCAAGACACACTTAACCAGCATGGCTACCACAGCATTCTGCAGCGATAAGCCATCCCATCTGGTTTGGGCTTAGTGGGACTATCATTTGTTTTTCAACAGGACAATGACCCAACACACCTCCAGGCTGTGTAAGGGCTATTTTACCAAGAAGGAGAGTGATGGAGTGCTGCATCAGATGACCTGGCCTCCACAATCCCCTGACCTCAACCCAATTATTTTATATATTTTTATTTCACCTTTATTTAACCAGGTAAGCCAGTTGAGAACAAGTTCCCATTTACAACTGCGACCTGGCCAAGATAAAGCAAAGCAGTGCGATAAAAACAACAACACAGAGTTACATATGGGGTAAAACAAAACATAAAGTCAAAAATACAACAGAAAATATACATACAGTGTGTGCAAATGTAGCAAGTTATGGAGGTAAGGCAATAAATAGGCCATAGTGCAAAATAATTACAATTAGTATTAACACTGGAATGATAGATGTGCAAGAGATGATGTGCAAATAGAGATACTGGGGTGCAAATGAGCAAAATAAATAACAATATGGGGATGAGGTAGTTGGGTGGGCTAATTTCAGATGGGCTGTGTACAGGTACAGTGATCGGTAAGGTGTTCTGACAACTGATGCTTAAAGTTAGTGAGGGAGATAAGAGTCTCCAGCTTCAGAGATTTTTGCAATTCGTTCCAGTCATTGGCAGCAGAGAACTGGAAGGAATGGCGGCCAAAGGAGGTGTTGGCTTTGGGGATGACCAGTGAGATATACCTGCTGGAGCACATACTACGGGTGGGTGTTGCTATGGTGACCAATGATTTGCCTAGCAGTGATTTATAGATGGCCTGGAGCCAGTGGGTTTGGCGACGAATATGTAGTGAGGACCAGCCAACAAGAGCGTACAGGTCACAGCGGTGGGTAGTATATGGGGCTTTGGTGACAAAACGGATGGCACTGTGATAGACTACATCCAATTTGCTGAGTAGAGTGTTGGAGGCTATTTCGTAAATGACATCGCCAAAGTCAAGGATCGGTAGGATAGTCAGTTTTACGAGGGCATGTTTGGCAGCATGAGTGAAGGAGGCTTTGTTGCGAAATAGGAAGCCGATTCTAGATTTAACTTTGGATTGGAGATGCTTAATGTGAGTCTGGAAGAAGAGTTTACATTTCCCCGTGGAAATGAACCCACAACCCTGGCGTTGCAAACGCCATGCTCTACCAACTGAGCTACATCCCTGCCGGCCATTCCCTCCACTACCCTGGACGAATTGTGCGCCGCCCCATGGGTCTCCCGGTCACGGCCGGCTACGACAGAGCCTGGATTCGAACCAGGATCTCTAGTGGCACAGCTAACACTGCGATGCAGTGCCTTAGACCACTGCGCCACTCGGTTTACAGTCTAACCAGACACCTAGGTATTTGTAGTTGTCCACATAGTCTAGGTCAGACCCGTCGAGAGTAGTGATTCTAGTCGGGTGGGCGGGTGCCAGCAGCGTTCGATTGAAGAGCATGCATTTAGTTTTACTAGTGTTTAAGAGCAGTTGGAGGCTACGGAAGGAGTGTTGTATGGCATTGAAGCTCGTTTGGAGGTTTGTTAACACAGTGTCCAATGAAGGGCCAGATGTATACAAAATGGTGTCGTCTGCGTAGAGGTGGATCTGAGAGTCACCAGCAGCAAGAGCGACATCATCGATATACACTGAGAAAAGAGTCGGCCCAAGAATTGAACCCTGTGGCACCCCCATAGAGACTGCCATAGGTCCAGACAACAGGCCCTCCGATTTGACACATTGAACTCTATCAGTGAAGTAGTTGGTGAACCAGACGAGGCAGTCATTTGAGAAACCAAGGCTATTTATTCTGCCAATAAGAATGCGGTGGTTGACAGAGTCGAAAGTCTTGGCCAGGTCGATAAAGACGGCTGCACAGTACTGTCTATTATCGATCGCGGTTATAATATCGTTTAGGACCTTGAGCGTGGCTGAGGTGCACCCATGACCAGCTCGGAAACCGGATTGCATAGCGGAGAAGGTACGGTGGGATTCGAAATGGTCGGTGATCTGTTTGTTAACCAAATTGAGATGGTTTGGGATGAGTCGGGCCGCAGAGTGAAGGAAAATCAGCCAACAAGTGCTCAGCAAATGTGGGAACTCCTTCAAGACTGTTGGAAAAGCATTCCAGCCAGGTGAAGCTGGTTGAGAGAATGCCAAGAGTGTGCAAAGCTGTTTTCAAGGCAAAGGGTGGCTATTTGAAGAATCTCAAATATAAAATATATTTTGATTTGTTTAACACTTTTTTGGTTACTACATGATTTCGTATGTGTTATTTAATAGTTTTGATGTCTTCACTATTATTCTACAATGTAGAAAATAGTAAAAATAAAGAAAAACCCTGGGATGAGTAGGTGTGTCCAAACGTTTGACTGGTACTGTATATCTACATTTGTTTTTGCCACATTTATTCTATTACAGACACCTTCATGCATACTTTCAAATTATATTATGTGAGCTAAACATACAAATATATATATATACAGTACATTCGGAAAGTATTCAGACCCCTTGACTTTTTCCACATTTGTTATGTTACAGCCTTTTTCTAAAATGGGTAAAAATGTCCCCCCCCCCCTCATCAATCTACACACAATACCCCATAATGACAAAGCAAAAACTGGTTTTTATAAAATGTATAAAATAAAAAAATGGAAATACAACATTTACATAAGGATCTTTCTGTACTTTGCTTCGTTCATCTTTCCCTCGATCCTGACTAGTCTCCCAGTCCTGCCTCTGAAAAACATCCCCACAGCATGATGCTGCCACCACCAAAGGAGAACCCTTTATATAACTATTTTTGGTTCCAGGTAGAACCCTTTTGGGTTTCTATGTAGAACCCTTTCAAAAAGGTTCTACCTGCAACCCAAAAAGGTTAAATAAAGGGTTCTCCTAAGGGGACAGCCGAATAACCCTTTAAGGTTCTAGACAGCACCTTTTTTTCTATGAGTGTGGGGAGTGCCAATATGGCGGACAGGTGGCTTCAAAGTCTCTCATTGGCCAATACATAGCATCAACAATCCAGGGTTTACATACATCATTGATTAATACTTTTGTATACTGTGCTTCAATAGAAATGACAAAACTTAAATCATTTTTGACACAACCATATCACCCTTTAGTCACAAAAACAATACTTTCCATAATCTCATTTAGTTGATGGAACACTTTGAGAACCAGTACAATAACTGATCCATATCAACAACAATGCAAAACTAATGAGTATAGCTGAGTTGTTGTTATGGAGAGAATTAGTATTGATCCTATGGATTTCCTGCTACAGCGTACTGAAGGTTTTCATCTTACCCTGACTCCCATATGAAACATGTCCCCTGTTTCTATTAGTGTAGAAGAAAGGGAAAGTAAGTGCAGAGGTGGAGAGAAAAATAACAACCTCCCCTCTTCATCTTCATCTGCCTCATTACTTTACCTAGGTCTGTGATAAAACAGGGCTGTAATTTTCAATGGCGAGCCTTGGTGATTTCATCCCTTACAGCCAAATGTACAGTTATTATCTCCAGAACACTGCCCCCTGCCCAAGCCTAAGGCTGGAAATTCAAGAAAATATCCTAGCAACATCCTTTGTTTACAATGTTGGGTGTTTTGTTTATTATTTATCATGTGTCTATGTCCTGATGGTATTCGGTCAGGGATGGACTGGGCCCACAGATCGATTCGGGCATTTCTAACACACAGGTCCATTAAAAAAAAAAAACATATTTTTTACTTATTTTTTCCCATTATTAGCCAAATAATAAAAATTCTGCACAAAACCCCAATTTAGACAGGACCGCATGGGCTAAAGATGGAGCAGCCCATCTGGCATTAGTCCGAACTGCCCTATCCGTTTCTGTATTTGGTCATCTCCAGGTGCACTGCTTGTGCAGTAGTATGGTTGTGGCCTGCTTTATTCACTGCTGCACATATCTATGGCCACATCATTATTCTTACGTGTTTTCTTCACTCCATGTCATTCGTTCATACAGTCAGGTACATATACGCAATGTTTTTGTTTTCACCTAATGCGAGGTGAAGCAAAAAGAAGAATGATACAATTTGATGCAATTTGCAGTCACCCTGTGTCGTGTGTTGGCTGTTAAGGTAAACATCTGTATTATGTATTAAGGCTTGTCTGTGGCTGGGCCTCTACCACTCCAACAGTCAGGGCATTTTAAACCCAGCGCTGCGTGTAAGATAACACTCCGATGTAATGGCCCGTAAGGCCTGGGCTCCATTTCACCACTGATTTCCCCAACGCCAGACAGAGTTTCTACACTGAATTCAAAACAACTCTGAGAGGCTATCAGTTCGCTCCTACAGCATACATATGTGCTGGCGTCTCTCTCTCTCTCTCTCTCTCTCTCTCTCTCTCTCTCTCTCTCTCTCTCTCTCTCTCTCTCTCTCTCTCCCTCTCTCTCTCTCTCTCTTTTCATCCTCCACCCCTCTCCCTTATCCACTGCCAGTGTCACAGCTTGGTCCACTGCTGAGTTGACTGCAGTGAGTTGTGAATAGCAGAAGGATTGGGGAAGGAGTCTCCTGAATTTATCAAGGATCTTTCGCAGGTTTGGAGTCTGCTGAGATCACAGAATTAAACAGAACACCTACTGTATAATTAAGCAATAAGGCCAGAGGAGGTGTGGTATGTTGCCAATATACCACGGCTAAGGGCTGTTCTTATGCACGATGAGCATTCAGGGCACAAACCACCCAGTTTATAATAGTAAGATCATAGGATCTCCATGGTAGGTACACTGTCTGTCTTTGAGACTGTTCTGCTCCAGTCAATAGGGTTGTTGTTACTGTAGACTGCTCTGCTCCAGTCAATAGGGTTGTTGTTACTGTAGACTGTTCTGCTCCAGTCCATAGGGTTGTTGTTACTGTAGACGGCTCTGCTCCAGTCAATAGGGTTGTTGTTACTGTAGACTGCTCTGCTCCAGTCAATAGGGTTGTTGTTACTGTAGACTGCTCTGCTCCAGTCCATAGGGTTGTTGTTACTGTAGACTGCTCTGCTCCAGTTCATAAGGTTGTTGTTACTGTAGACCGCTCTGCTCCAGTCCATAGGGTTGTTGTTACTGTAGACTGTTCTGCTCCAGTCAATAGGGTTGTTGTTACTGTAGACTGCTCTGCTCCAGTCAATAGGGTTGTTGTTACTGTAGACTGCTCTGCTCCAGTTCATAAGGTTGTTGTTACTGTAGACTGTTCTGCTCCAGTCCATAGGGTTGTTGTTACTGTAGACTGCTCTGCTCCAGTCAATAGGGTTGTTGTTACTGTAGACTGCTCTGCTCCAGTCAATAGGGTTGTTGTTACTGTAGACTGCTCTGCTCCAGTTCATAAGGTTGTTGTTACTGTAGACTGTTCTGCTCCAGTCCATATGGTTGTTGTTACTGTAGACTGCTCTGCTCCAGTCAATAGGGTTGTTGTTACTGTAGACTGCTCTGCTCCAGTCAATAGGGTTGTTGTTACTGTAGACTGTTCTGCTCCAGTCCATAGGGTTGTTGTTACTGTAGACTGCTCTGCTCCAGTCCATATGGTTGTTGTTACTGTAGACTGCTCTGCTCCAGTCAATAGGGTTGTTGTTACTGTAGACTGCTCTGCTCCAGTCAATAGGGTTGTTGTTACTGTAGACTGTTCTGCTCCAGTCCATAGGGTTGTTGTTACTGTAGACTGCTCTGCTCCAGTCAATAGGATTGTTGTTACTGTAGACTGCTCTGCTCCAGTCAATATGGTTGTTGTTACTGTAGACTGCTCTGCTCCAGTCAATAGGGTTGTTGTTACTATAGACTGCTCTGCTCCAGTTCATAAGGTTGTTGTTACTGTAGACTGTTCTGCTCCAGTCCATAGGGTTGTTGTTACTGTAGACTGCTCTGCTCCAGTTCATAAGGTTGTTGTTACTGTAGACTGTTCTGCTCCAGTCCATAGGGTTGTTGTTACTGTAGACTGCTCTGCTCCAGTTCATAAGGTTGTTGTTACTGTAGACTGTTCTGCTCCAGTCCATAGCGTTGTTGTTACTGTAGACTGCTCTGCTCCAGTTCATAAGGTTGTTGTTACTGTAGACTGTTCTGCTCCAGTCCATAGGGTTGTTGTTACTGTAGACTGCTCTGCTCCAGTCAATAGGGTTGTTGTTACTGTAGACTGCTCTGCTCCAGTTCATAAGGTTGTTGTTACTGTAGACTGTTCTGCTCCAGTCAATAGGGTTGTTGTTACTGTAGACTGCTCTGCTCCAGTTCATAAGGTTGTTGTTACTGTAGACTGTTCTGCTCCAGTCAATAGGGTTGTTGTTACTGTAGACTGCTCTGCTCCAGTTCATAGGGTTGTTGTTACTGTAGACTGCTCTGCTCCAGTCAATAGGGTTGTTGTTACTGTAGACTGCTCTGCTCCAGTTCATAGGGTTGTTGTTACTGTAGACTGTTCTGCTCCAGTCCATGGGGTTGTTGTTACTGTAGACTGCTCTGCTCCAGTCAATAGGGTTGTTGTTACTGTAGACTGCTCTGCTCCAGTCAATATGGTTGTTGTTACTGTAGACTGCTCTGCTCCAGTCAATAGGGTTGTTGTTACTGTAGACTGCTCTGCTCCAGTTCATAAGGTTGTTGTTACTGTAGACTGTTCTGCTCCAGATCATAGGGTTGTTGTTACTGTAGACTGCTCTGCTCCAGTCAATAGGGTTGTTGTTACTGTAGACTGCTCTGCTCCAGTCAATAGGGTTGTTGTTACTGTAGACTGCTCTGCTCCAGTCAATAGGGTTGTTGTTACTGTAGACTGCTCTGCTCCAGTCCATAGGGTTGTTGTTACTGTAGACTGCTCTGCTCCAGTTCATAAGGTTGTTGTTACTGTAGACTGCTCTGCTCCAGTCAATAGGGTTGTTGTTACTGTAGACTGCTCTGCTCCAGTCAATAGGGTTGTTGTTACTGTAGACTGCTCTGCTCCAGTCAATAGGGTTGTTGTTACTGTAGACTGCTCTGCTCCAGTCAATAGGGTTGTTGTTACTGTAGACTGCTCTGCTCCAGTCCATAGGGTTGTTGTTACTGTAGACTGCTCTGCTCCAGTCAATAGGGTTGTTGTTACTGTAGACTGCTCTGCTCCAGTTCATAAGGTTGTTGTTAGTGTAGACTGCTCTGCTCCAGTCCATAGGGTTGTTGTTACTGTAGACTGCTCTGCTCCAGTCAATAGGGTTGTTGTTACTGTAGACTGCTCTGCTCCAGTTCATAAGGTTGTTGTTACTGTAGACTGTTCTGCTCCAGTCCATAGGGTTGTTGTTACTGTAGACTGCTCTGCTCCAGTCCATAGGGTTGTTGTTACTATAGACTGCTCTGCTCCAGTCCATAGGGTTGTTGTTACTGTAGACTGCTCTGCTCCAGTCAATAGGGTTGTTGTTACTGTAGACTGCTCTGCTCCAGTTCATAAGGTTGTTGTTACTGTAGACTGTTCTGCTCCAGTCCATAGGGTTGTTGTTACTGTAGACTGTTCTGCTCCAGTCCATAGGGTTGTTGTTACTGTAGACTGCTCTGCTCCAGTCAATAGGGTTGTTGTTACTGTAGACTGCTCTGCTCCAGTCAATAGGGTTGTTGTTACTGTAGACTGCTCTGCTCCAGTTCATAAGGTTGTTGTTACTGTAGACTGTTCTGCTCCAGTCCATATGGTTGTTGTTACTGTAGACTGCTCTGCTCCAGTCAATAGGGTTGTTGTTACTGTAGACTGCTCTGCTCCAGTCAATAGGCTTGTTGTTACTGTAGACTGTTCTGCTCCAGTCCATAGGGTTGTTGTTACTGTAGACTGCTCTGCTCCAGTCAATAGGATTGTTGTTACTGTAGACTGCTCTGCTCCAGTCAATATGGTTGTTGTTACTGTAGACTGCTCTGCTCCAGTTCATAAGGTTGTTGTTACTGTAGACTGTTCTGCTCCAGTCCATAGGGTTGTTGTTACTATAGACTGCTCTGCTCCAGTTCATAAGGTTGTTGTTACTGTAGACTGTTCTGCTCCAGTCCATAGGGTTGTTGTTACTGTAGACTGCTCTGCTCCAGTCAATAGGGTTGTTGTTACTGTAGACTGCTCTGCTCCAGTCCATAGGGTTGTTGTTACTGTAGACTGCTCTGCTCCAGTCAATAGGGTTGTTGTTACTGTAGACTGCTCTGCTCCAGTTCATAAGGTTGTTGTTACTGTAGACTGTTCTGCTCCAGTCCATAGGGTTGTTGTTACTGTAGACTGCTCTGCTCCAGTTCATAAGGTTGTTGTTACTGTAGACTGTTCTGCTCCAGTCCATAGCGTTGTTGTTACTGTAGACTGCTCTGCTCCAGTTCATAAGGTTGTTGTTACTGTAGACTGTTCTGCTCCAGTCCATAGGGTTGTTGTTACTGTAGACTGCTCTGCTCCAGTCAATAGGGTTGTTGTTACTGTAGACTGCTCTGCTCCAGTTCATAAGGTTGTTGTTACTGTAGACTGTTCTGCTCCAGTCAATAGGGTTGTTGTTACTGTAGACTGCTCTGCTCCAGTTCATAAGGTTGTTGTTACTGTAGACTGTTCTGCTCCAGTCAATAGGGTTGTTGTTACTGTAGACTGCTCTGCTCCAGTTCATAGGGTTGTTGTTACTGTAGACTGCTCTGCTCCAGTCAATAGGGTTGTTGTTACTGTAGACTGCTCTGCTCCAGTTCATAGGGTTGTTGTTACTGTAGACTGTTCTGCTCCAGTCCATACGGTTGTTGTTACTGTAGATTGCTCTGCTCCAGTCAATAGGGTTGTTGTTACTGTAGACTGCTCTGCTCCAGTCAATATGGTTGTTGTTACTGTAGACTGCTCTGCTCCAGTCAATAGGGTTGTTGTTACTGTAGACTGCTCTGCTCCAGTTCATAAGGTTGTTGTTACTGTAGACTGTTCTGCTCCAGATCATAGGGTTGTTGTTACTGTAGACTGCTCTGCTCCAGTCAATAGGGTTGTTGTTACTGTAGACTGCTCTGCTCCAGTCAATAGGGTTGTTGTTACTGTAGACTGCTCTGCTCCAGTCAATAGGGTTGTTGTTACTGTAGACTGCTCTGCTCCAGTCCATAGGGTTGTTGTTACTGTAGACTGCTCTGCTCCAGTTCATAAGGTTGTTGTTACTGTAGACTGCTCTGCTCCAGTCAATAGGGTTGTTGTTGCTGTAGACTGCTCTGCTCCAGTCAATAGGGTTGTTGTTACTGTAGACTGCTCTGCTCCAGTCAATAGGGTTGTTGTTACTGTAGACTGCTCTGCTCCAGTCAATAGGGTTGTTGTTACTGTAGACTGCTCTGCTCCAGTCCATAGGGTTGTTGTTACTGTAGACTGCTCTGCTCCAGTCAATAGGGTTGTTGTTACTGTAGACTGCTCTGCTCCAGTTCATAAGGTTGTTGTTAGTGTAGACTGCTCTGCTCCAGTCCATGGGTTGTTGTTACTGTAGACTGCTCTGCTCCAGTCAATAGGGTTGTTGTTACTGTAGACTGCTCTGCTCCAGTTCATAAGGTTGTTGTTACTGTAGACTGTTCTGCTCCAGTCCATAGGGTTGTTGTTACTGTAGACTGCTCTGCTCCAGTCCATAGGGTTGTTGTTACTATAGACTGCTCTGCTCCAGTCCATAGGGTTGTTGTTACTGTAGACTGCTCTGCTCCAGTCCATAGGGTTGTTGTTACTGTAGACTGCTCTGCTCCAGTTCATAAGGTTGTTGTTACTGTAGACTGTTCTGCTCCAGTCCATAGGGTTGTTGTTACTGTAGACTGCTCTGCTCCAGTTCATAAGGTTGTTGTTACTGTAGACTGTTCTGCTCCAGTCCATAGCGTTGTTGTTACTGTAGACTGCTCTGCTCCAGTTCATAAGGTTGTTGTTACTGTAGACTGTTCTGCTCCAGTCCATAGGGTTGTTGTTACTGTAGACTGCTCTGCTCCAGTCAATAGGGTTGTTGTTACTGTAGACTGCTCTGCTCCAGTTCATAAGGTTGTTGTTACTGTAGACTGTTCTGCTCCAGTCAATAGGGTTGTTGTTACTGTAGACTGCTCTGCTCCAGTTCATAAGGTTGTTGTTACTGTAGACTGTTCTGCTCCAGTCAATAGGGTTGTTGTTACTGTAGACTGCTCTGCTCCAGTTCATAGGGTTGTTGTTACTGTAGACTGCTCTGCTCCAGTCAATAGGGTTGTTGTTACTGTAGACTGCTCTGCTCCAGTTCATAGGGTTGTTGTTACTGTAGACTGTTCTGCTCCAGTCCATAGGGTTGTTGTTACTGTAGACTGCTCTGCTCCAGTCAATAGGGTTGTTGTTACTGTAGACTGCTCTGCTCCAGTCAATATGGTTGTTGTTACTGTAGACTGCTCTGCTCCAGTCAATAGGGTTGTTGTTACTGTAGACTGCTCTGCTCCAGTTCATAAGGTTGTTGTTACTGTAGACTGTTCTGCTCCAGTCCATAGGGTTGTTGTTACTGTAGACTGCTCTGCTCCAGTCAATAGGGTTGTTGTTACTGTAGACTGCTCTGCTCCAGTCAATAGGGTTGTTGTTACTGTAGACTGCTCTGCTCCAGTCAATAGGGTTGTTGTTACTGTAGACTGCTCTGCTCCAGTCAATAGGGTTGTTGTTACTGTAGACTGCTCTGCTCCAGTCAATAGGGTTGTTGTTACTGTAGACTGCTCTGCTCCAGTCCATAGGGTTGTTGTTACTGTAGACTGCTCTGCTCCAGTCAATAGGGTTTTTGTTACTGTAGACTGCTCTGCTCCAGTCAATAGGGTTGTTGTTACTGTAGACTGCTCTGCTCCAGTCAATAGGGTTGTTGTTACTGTAGACTGCT
This sequence comes from Coregonus clupeaformis, assembly GCF_020615455.1. NCBI lineage: Eukaryota > Metazoa > Chordata > Actinopteri > Salmoniformes > Salmonidae > Coregonus > Coregonus clupeaformis. The sequence goes on along the minus strand of NC_059219.1, from coordinate 19,214,806 downwards.
CTGCTCCAGTCAAAAGGTTTGTTGTTACTGTAGACTGCTCTGCTCCAGTCAATAGGGTTGTTGTTACTGTAGACTGCTCTGCTCCAGTCCATAGGGTTGTTGTTACTGTAGACTGCTCTGCTCCAGTCAATAGGGTTGTTGTTACTGTATACTGCTCTGCTCCAGTTCATAAGGTTGTTGTTACTGTAGACTGCTCTGCTCCAGTCCATAGGGTTGTTGTTACTGTAGACTGCTCTGCTCCAGTTCATAAGGTTGTTGTTACTGTATTCTGTTCTGCTCCAGTCCATAGGGTTGTTGTTACTGTAGACTGCTCTGCTCCAGTCCATAGGGTTGTTGTTACTGTAGACTGCTCTGCTCCAGTTCATAAGGTTGTTGTTACTGTAGACTGTTCTGCTCCAGTCCATAGGGTTGTTGTTACTGTAGACTGCTCTGCTCCAGTCAATAGGGTTGTTGTTACTGTAGACTGCTCTGCTCCAGTCAATAGGGTTGTTGTTACTGTAGACTGCTCTGCTCCAGTCAATAGGGTTGTTGTTACTGTAGACTGCTCTGCTCCAGTCAATAGGGTTGTTGTTACTGTAGACTGCTCTGCTCCAGTCAATAGGGTTGTTGTTACTGTAGACTGCTCTGCTCCAGTTCATAAGGTTGTTGTTACTGTAGACTGTTCTGCTCCAGTCCATAGGGTTGTTGTTACTGTAGACTGCTCTGCTCCAGTCAATAGGGTTGTTTTTACTGTAGACCGCTCTGCTCCAGTCAATAGGGTTGTTGTTACTGTAGACTGCTCTGCTCCAGTCAATAGGGTTGTTGTTACTGTATACTGCTCTGCTCCAGTCCATAGGGTTGTTGTTACTGTAGACTGCTCTGCTCCAGTTCATAAGGTTGTTGTTACTGTAGACTGTTCTGCTCCAGTCCATAGGGTTGTTTTTACTGTAGACTGCTCTGCTCCAGTCAATAGGGTTGTTGTTACTGTAGACTGCTCTGCTCCAGTCAATAGGGTTGTTGTTACTGTAGACTGCTCTGCTCCAGTCAATAGGGTTGTTGTTACTGTAGACTGCTCTGCTCCAGTCCATAGGGTTGTTGTTACTGTAGACTGCTCTGCTCCAGTTCATAAGGTTGTTGTTACTGTAGACTGCTCTGCTCCAGTCAATAGGGTTGTTGTTACTGTAGACTGCTCTGCTCCAGTCAATAGGGTTGTTGTTACTGTAGACTGCTCTGCTCCAGTCAATAGGGTTGTTGTTACTGTAGACTGCTCTGCTCCAGTTCATAGGGTTGTTGTTACTGTAGACTGCTCTGCTCCAGTCCATAGGGTTGTTGTTACTGTAGACTGCTCTGCTCCAGTTCATAAGGTTGTTGTTACTGTAGACTGCTCTGCTCCAGTCAATAGGGTTGTTGTTACTGTAGACTGCTCTGCTCCAGTCAATAGGGTTGTTGTTACTGTAGACTGCTCTGCTCCAGTCAATAGGGTTGTTGTTACTGTAGACTGCTCTGCTCCAGTTCATAGGGTTGTTGTTACTGTAGACTGCTCTGCTCCAGTCAATAGGGGTTGTTGTTACTGTAGACTACTCTGCTCCAGTCCATAGGGTTGTTGTTACTGTAGACTGCTCTGCTCCAGTCAATAGGGTTGTTGTTACTGTAGACTGCTCTGCTCCAGTTCATAGGGTTGTTGTTACTGTAGACTGTTCTGCTCCAGTCCATAGGGTTGTTGTTACTGTAGACTGCTCTGCTCCAGTCAATAGGGTTGTTGTTACTGTAGACTGCTCTGCTCCAGTCAATAGGGTTGTTGTTACTGTAGACTGCTCTGCTCCAGTCAATAGGGTTGTTGTTACTGTAGACTGCTCTGCTCCAGTCAATAGGGTTGTTGTTACTGTAGACTGCTCTGCTCCAGTCAATAGGGTTGTTGTTACTGTAGACTGCTCTGCTCCAGTCCATAGGGTTGTTGTTACTGTAGACTGCTCTGCTCCAGTCAATAGGGTTTTTGTTACTGTAGACTGCTCTGCTCCAGTCAATAGGGTTGTTGTTACTGTAGACTGCTCTGCTCCAGTCAATAGGGTTGTTGTTACTGTAGACTGCTCTGCTCCAGTCAAAAGGTTTGTTGTTACTGTAGACTGCTCTGCTCCAGTCAATAGGGTTGTTGTTACTGTAGACTGCTCTGCTCCAGTCCATAGGGTTGTTGTTACTGTAGACTGCTCTGCTCCAGTCAATAGGGTTGTTGTTACTGTATACTGCTCTGCTCCAGTTCATAAGGTTGTTGTTACTGTAGACTGCTCTGCTCCAGTCCATAGGGTTGTTGTTACTGTAGACTGCTCTGCTCCAGTTCATAAGGTTGTTGTTACTGTATTCTGTTCTGCTCCAGTCCATAGGGTTGTTGTTACTGTAGACTGCTCTGCTCCAGTCCATAGGGTTGTTGTTACTGTAGACTGCTCTGCTCCAGTTCATAAGGTTGTTGTTACTGTAGACTGTTCTGCTCCAGTCCATAGGGTTGTTGTTACTGTAGACTGCTCTGCTCCAGTCAATAGGGTTGTTGTTACTGTAGACTGCTCTGCTCCAGTCAATAGGGTTGTTGTTACTGTAGACTGCTCTGCTCCAGTCAATAGGGTTGTTGTTACTGTAGACTGCTCTGCTCCAGTCAATAGGGTTGTTGTTACTGTAGACTGCTCTGCTCCAGTCAATAGGGTTGTTGTTACTGTAGACTGCTCTGCTCCAGTTCATAAGGTTGTTGTTACTGTAGACTGTTCTGCTCCAGTCCATAGGGTTGTTGTTACTGTAGACTGCTCTGCTCCAGTCAATAGGGTTGTTTTTACTGTAGACCGCTCTGCTCCAGTCAATAGGGTTGTTGTTACTGTAGACTGCTCTGCTCCAGTCAATAGGGTTGTTGTTACTGTATACTGCTCTGCTCCAGTCCATAGGGTTGTTGTTACTGTAGACTGCTCTGCTCCAGTTCATAAGGTTGTTGTTACTGTAGACTGTTCTGCTCCAGTCCATAGGGTTGTTTTTACTGTAGACTGCTCTGCTCCAGTCAATAGGGTTGTTGTTACTGTAGACTGCTCTGCTCCAGTCAATAGGGTTGTTGTTACTGTAGACTGCTCTGCTCCAGTCAATAGGGTTGTTGTTACTGTAGACTGCTCTGCTCCAGTCCATAGGGTTGTTGTTACTGTAGACTGCTCTGCTCCAGTTCATAAGGTTGTTGTTACTGTAGACTGCTCTGCTCCAGTCAATAGGGTTGTTGTTACTGTAGACTGCTCTGCTCCAGTCAATAGGGTTGTTGTTACTGTAGACTGCTCTGCTCCAGTCAATAGGGTTGTTGTTACTGTAGACTGCTCTGCTCCAGTTCATAGGGTTGTTGTTACTGTAGACTGCTCTGCTCCAGTCCATAGGGTTGTTGTTACTGTAGACTGCTCTGCTCCAGTTCATAAGGTTGTTGTTACTGTAGACTGCTCTGCTCCAGTCAATAGGGTTGTTGTTACTGTAGACTGCTCTGCTCCAGTCAATAGGGTTGTTGTTACTGTAGACTGCTCTGCTCCAGTCAATAGGGTTGTTGTTACTGTAGACTGCTCTGCTCCAGTTCATAGGGTTGTTGTTACTGTAGACTGCTCTGCTCCAGTCAATAGGGTTGTTGTTACTGTAGACTACTCTGCTCCAGTCCATAGGGTTGTTGTTACTGTAGACTGCTCTGCTCCAGTCAATAGGGTTGTTGTTACTGTAGACTGCTCTGCTCCAGTTCATAGGGTTGTTGTTACTGTAGACTGTTCTGCTCCAGTCAATAGGGTTGTTGTTACTGTAGACTGCTCTGCTCCCGTCCATAGGGTTGTTGTTGCTGTATTATGGATAAGAGAAGAACCAGCAGATCCCTGGTGCGTCATACAGACAACATTCTAATGACCCTTCATGAAATGACAATAATAGCACCTCATCTTGTTCAATAGACAGAGGTGTGTGTGTGTGTGTATGTGTGTGTGTGTGTGTGTGTGTGTGTGTTTGTGTCCTGCTCAGCTATGGTGCAGGTTTGTAGTCTGCTGTGTTGCTGGGAGGTTAATTAAAAAACAGTGACCCCTCTTTCGATGTTTTGTGTGTATGCCAGTAAGAACGGGGGACTCAGAATTCAACATACTGCAGAAGGTTGCTCTGATGGAATCTGAAGCAGAATGGTAAAGGAAAGCACATGGGCATGTATAATAAACTATTTTAGAGTCTATTATGGTAATAGTTATGGTAGTAATCTCACTCCAGTATGCATTTGCTGAGTGGCCAGAACCACAGTGGCATAGATGGTAGTTCCCACACTCTCTAGAATGACTTGCATAATTCATATTCATATTAATCATGCCAGTATATCTATGGAAATTACCTCCCATAACAGACTGAGACTCCTCGCAGGGAACGGAAGCAGTGTGTAATGGCTGTGTAATATCTGCAAATGAGGACAAGTTAGGTCTCTGGTGGGGTCCTCACTCATGGACAATACTAGCTCCTTTAAGCTAAGTATAGGTCTAGGGTTCAGAGAGTGTGGCATTACTGGCATATGCAGTGGTACTTAAGTATATTTGAGCAATTACATCTACCTTTAATACTTAAGTATATTTATTTTAGATTTTTATTCAAGTATTATTTTACTGGGTGACTCACTTTTACTTGAGTCATTTTCTATTAAAGTATATTTTACGTTGACTCATTTATGACATTTGATGGAGTTGCTGTACTGCAGCTGTACGTGGTGAGAATGTTGACCACTAGGTGGCTCTCAGCTCTTCTGCCTCTGCTGTCTGCTCCCTCAGTGTCTGTCTCAAACTGCACTGTACAACACAATGATGCAATTATGTGCATGGTCAGTGGTGCAGTACTTTGATGCCATGGCACCAGGGACAATGGGTTTTTACCTCAGTCCTACCTCAGTTGTCAGTCTCAAACATTTGCACTCTGAATGTATGATGGCTATATTACATTTAGCACTTTAACAGTCAAGTATCTATACCATATCTACTTTAACAGTCAAGTATCTATACCATATCCACTTTAACAGTCAAGTATCTATACCATTTCTACTTTAACAGTCATGTATCTATACCATATCTACTTCACATCAATGCTCCCCCACACAAATTCACATATATAACACGTTTTTTTTCTCACAAGGATATAGCAAGGGAAAACCTATTCTGTCCTGTCGCATCAATTCCCTTGAGATAATTCAAACAAAGACTAAAAATGCTTTTCCTCTCAACTCTGCAGACTGATTTCACCGGGGAATCCTTTTAAAGGTCACCCCAAAACCCACAGATAACGTTTTTGCTCTGTTTTGGTAAGGCTTTTTCAGAGACGAATGCGTGCTGCCTCATCACCTCCCCTCCATGCTGCGAGGACCCCTCCCCTCCTCGAGGACCCCTCCCCGAGGACCCCTCCCCTCCCTGTGATAACTAAGCAGCATCCTCCATCTCAGTTAACATCATGTGTGAACGTGACAGCAGCACAGGCAGGAAATAAATGTCGGCCTAAATGATCCATCCGCTACACATTGACTTTATCTCAATTCATCTTTCCATTATTCCTCACCTCCTTCTCAACCGTATTGGAGGAGAAGGTCCAAGGTCCCCCCTCTTAGGCCTTCTTCTCCAATGCGCTTTGAGGACGTGGTGAGGAGAGAGGATGCGAGGAACCGAGGAAAGATGAATTGAGAAAGCGTTGATGAGTAGCGGATGGGCCTCGTCTCATGTGCTGCTATCCCCTTCATGTTGTGTCTGAAACCTGTTGTCCATGTATCGTTTATCCCACAGGACCAGACCTAAAGAGGGACTAGAGGCTTGTTTAGGGACAAAGGATGTAAGGTGTTGGCAAGAGAAGCAAAGCCTTTTATCGAGTCCCTCCCGCATGCCTTGATCATGTGGCCGTGCCCAGCATGAGGTGAGACGAGGTGAGATGAGAGAG